>NC_090936.1:838114563-838417593 GCF_040938575.1 Ambystoma mexicanum
TTCAACATTTCAGGACAATTATCATTTCATTATTCTACATATTAACATTACAAATATTATACTTTTATCTTGTACTCTGCACACAATGCTATCTTTCTCCATTAGCAGCTCAGTATACTACATAGAATCCCATAATACAATGCTATTTATTGATATAAATGCATCATACAAAGCACTAATAACGGTATGATATTTATTGCAATATCCTTGACACTTTTTTCGCAACATTATAATGAAAATCCCTAGTACACAAATTCCATGAAAAGTACATACACATGTGATGTCATCAGTGATTTCATCAATGACATTTGCGATGTCATCTTTGATGTCCTGGGTGTTAGTCTTAGCAGTGCATGGTGTTGGCGCAAGTTATTTTTCATAGCTTACCATAACTTGCTATTTTCAGGGGTCTTTCGGCTGTACTTAGAACCATAACGTCCTTTAAACAAACTTTTTTTAATATCACGCAAACAATATACAAACATGGCGTGCAAAAACCAACTTCTACAGATGGCTTTACACAGAATGTTGCAAAGTAAGAATTTATGCTCGTTCACAGTGAAGGTCAGCTGCTTCATTTTTTTCTCGGGCCCCGGAGAGGCTCACGAAGCAGACTATAAGGTTTTATTGTGTTTTGACCTTGACAGACAGAGATTGTGATGAAAGACTTCTCTTGAAGGAGTGTTGCTAAAACGTAAGAGAAGATAAAGATGAAATTTCTGAAACGAAACCACTTTTACATATTATATCACTATGCGAAAGATCGTTGGCACACGCGGAGTCGTATTTTCGGAATGCACCACTCGTAGACAATGGAAATTGCAATTGTACTGTAAGTAACCCTTTACATTACTTTATACCAAATATAATTACAATAGCGTAGCATTAAAGACCGCTGAAGTTGAACTTGTTCGTTGAAAGTGGCATAATGTTTTCTACCGCGCACTATCACCGCCGAATTGATCCCCTGTCGTTTAGAGGGCTCTGAAAAAGGCAGACGACACAGAGTGGGTTAATATAAATAATTTAACCGGTCTATAGACGGTCAAGAGCTCTACTCGCTGTGCCACTTCACTGTAGCCTGTCAAGTGGCACAGCGAGTACAGCGCTCGCTTTGACATCCGTGCACAGCTTGCTAACGCAAGTTCGAATCCTGGCAAGCCCAAACTCAGCCTTTCATCCTTCCGTGGTCGATAAATGAGCACCACACACCGTGGTTAATAATAAGCACCACTTAGATACCTCACAGTTCTTAGCGCTATATGAATGGGAAAATATTATTATTTTATTATTAACATACTCTGTTGCACTATCTTCGATAGCAAATAGTTTCACACCCTAATAAATAAAATGATGATTTTTAATGAAGATCGGCTGGTGAGACTAATTTATGTTTTTTAAAACAGGTACGTGGCCCCGTTTTGTCTATGTCACGATTTACAGACTCCAGCAGATGGGGTCTTCAACTGCCAGGTGCAAGTCCAAATATGCAACTTCATGACCCTCACCATTTTATGGGACAATCGCCAAGGACCAATATGCCCTTACGCAGTACTAGCGGCTACAAACAACATACCAACCAATACGGTGGTCTAATGGCTCGTTGTTGGAGCAACCTTCCGATTATCAGAGAGACCATTTACTGCTTTTATCATAAACCAACAGCCTATCTACCGCAAAGGAACAACGCGTGGCTCCAAATAAACTTTTGCTGATCGACAGCAGAGACAATAGCAAATCGCTGAATATTCACTAAACATTTCATGTGAAATAAATGTACTTTACCAAATGTACAATCCTGCTGTTTACTTTTAAACCACAGTTTCATATTCCGAATTGTGGCGCAATGAGTTGTAACCTGATCTAACACTCTCTGTACCGCAAAGGAACATCGCGTGTCTCAACATGAACTTTTGCGTATCGACAACAAAGACAAATGCAAATTGCTGAATATTCTCTAAACATTTGATGTCAAATAAATGTACTTTACAACATTTACAATCTTGCTCTTTGCTTTTAAATCACAGTTTCATATTCTGAATTGTGGCGCGCTGTGTTGTGACATAATGTGTGTTGTCTTCCGGGTTCTGTGTAAAGTCACGTAGTACTGGAGACGACTGGGCGCGTTTCATTACGCACCCTGTAACGTCACGGAGAAAGGCGGGGAATATGAATGCTTTGATAATATCAGGCTTAGTGGTGGGAGATATGATTTAGTGTCGCAAAAGCAAGTCAGCCAGGTCAATAGCGCCAGTCATAGGATTATCACATAATGTCGACGCACACCAGCCGGATTTATCGTTTCTTTAGTGGACAAAAAGTCGATTGACGCCCCTAGGAAATTGTACTATTAGCGAACAAAAGGAGTGCTCTTAAAACACTTTCACCCTGACAACGAACAATACAACAACGTTCTCAGAACACCCCCATTTTGTGTAATTGCAACCATTTCGGGACACTGCGAGTGTTCTTAGAACACATTCAACTAGACAGATTACAATACGGACAGCATCCTGAGGACACCCCCAGTTTGTGTATTTACGAACAATTAAGTACACCGCGAGTGTTCATAGCTCATTTTTACCTTCCTTGCGAACAAAAATGACACATACTCCGTCCTCAAAACACCCCACCATTTAGTTTATTTACAAAATGTCAGAACAGCCATGTTCTCCGCGGACAAATCGAACGCAACAAAAAGGTCTAGCACATAAGAAAACAAAGCATTGAACCTCACCCTCCCCAAACACTCTTACACACCAACACACGGCACTAAATACAATTTTTTATCCACGTTTCACTGCGCTGTATGCGGTCGACTGCGAATACAAGATGGCGGGCGCCACAGAAAATCTGACGCGCTCCACGCCCCTCGCCGTCCAATCAGCGAACACATCGCATGTCCGCGGACATGACGCAAGCCCATGGGCCAATCGGGGTGCTGTCCGCGGAGCGAACAGGGAAGTCCGTCCGCGAAGCGAACGCAGATATCACTAATTTTTTTGCCTTACATTTTAGTCATTTTTTAAAAAACTACTGGACAGATTTACACCAAATTTACAAAAGCACGCTTTTGGGACCAGGCCGCCGCTCCTGCCGCAAATTTGGTGTAAATCCGTCCAGCGGTTCGGGCTTCAGTCTATGGGAAAAAAAAAGTTTTGGGACCCCCCCTATAACTTTTCCCCCCCTGGACGAATCCTCACCAAACTTTGCAAAAAATTCAGAGTGACCAAACTACTTTTTTTGCAAAGTTTGGTGAGGATCCGTCCAGGGAGAGCGAAGTTATACGCCGCCCAAAAATTGCTCTTCCTATGGAAACACCAACTTAACCATAACTACATGGCCACTACCGTGGCCATGTAAATAACATTAAGCTGTGATATGAAGACATCCTTACCATAACATAATGAAGGAATTATTGATAGTGTGTTATCTGTGAAATCCCTAGCTATAGAATGGGCAGGGTGGGTGAAGGGAGTAATCTACCTAAATGCCGTTCCGGTGGAAAATAAACCCAAGAGGAAATTACCCTCTACTGGCTCTTGACATTGCATAGTGATCCATGTTGTGAAGTGAAGTGGGAGAGATACCCTTCCTTGTACTAGAAAATCACAAAAGCATTTCCTATCTTGGAGGAGTGGTCTAGCATCCTGTGTGTTCTAAATTGATAGCACTGCTGTTTAGATGCACACCTGCAGAATGCTGATGCAATACATGTTAGCCTGCATTTAAATTGAATGCATATAGATGTGGAGTTCAAACCCCCACATTCACACCAGGGGAACAAAATGATCTGCAAAGATGTATATAAATGCCATTTTCCTCTGCATCCATTACTTGTTTTTTATACTGGAGAAAATAAAATGTGCTGAACTGGTTATCTATTGAATGAAGTTCTTTTGATATAAGGGTGAACTGAAAAGAGCTTGGGTGCAAACTGCTAAGTGGCATTACGGGCATACAATAAAGTGCTGCATAGAAATGTGTTTTAAGATTGATTTCTAGAATCTGGCCTGATGGACAGATTTTAGAAGGCCACCCTAGTTATAGTGAACAGGGGAACTCTGAGAGGTAACGCAAAGTCCAATCAAAGTACTAATGGAGAGCAGTCAAATCTATTCTCAGGAGAGTGTGAGTGGGGTCATGGGTCCACAATGAGTCCACACAAACACAAAGACATGTGTTATCTCCAGTGCAGGATATCGTTTGATTGGGATTTTAACAATCTGCCGTCAAAAACATATAACTAGCATTTCCTATGCACTGGAATGTTCCTATATCAACCATGAGCAATGGGCAAATTGCCTGGAGGCAAATATTTGGTGCTGCATTTTGGGTCTCTCCAAACCCACTCCTATACAGGCCATAAGAACATAGTTGGGGCTAACCTCCTTCAACGTGATCATTTGCTTGAATTCATAAACATAATGTGTGTCAAATCATCATCCTTGTTAAATGTGCTTAAAGTAGAACAGTTTTGGGGTACATGTAAATCTTTAGTCAAATTTAAGATTAGGAATGAAGAATTATTCTCCAAATTGTCATGGTCTCCCAATTGGTCTGATGGCCTAGGCTGCCTGCTGATGGCATTCAAAAAGAAAGGCTACAAATGGGACTGGGAATATAACCATGAATACATTGCCAAATTACCCTCCTTAAATGCTTACTCTAAACAACGTTTCCCTTATCGTAAGGCGCAAAAGTAAATATATCAATTCCGTAGCCCAAATGCAAGATGATTGTTAATGCAGATGAGGTTGAATAAACGGCCAGTTATGGAGGTAAACGGTGCATGGATGTCTCCTCCACTTGCGGATAGAAGGTTCCACCTTTGTAGAGAAGATGGAGTCATATCATCTCTTCAGCATGTACTTACAGTGTGTAAAACCATGACTAGGTATTACATGAAATAATACATGCACATTGCTGATGTAGTCTGTATCATTTTAGGAGTGATGTTTTCTGGTTGGGATGCCTTTCTGGTTGGAGTTTAACCAGATTGGTTTCCCTGGTTAAGACATGGCAGGATTTTGAAAATTAGCCCTGACTTAATAGCCTCATGAATTTCTGGTAGATTAATGCTTATAACTAACGTCAGTATATATTCATGAATTTGCGATGTGAAATGGTGTTGAAATCATTTATATATTTTTTTCTGAATGGAGCAGTAGACACATTTTATCTTTTTACATAAGTAACGTCTTTTTTGTTGTTTTCTTACTGTACTGTTTGTTTTATCTTTCCTATTTTTATTTTTATTTGTATTCACTATTTTAGGAACATGTTTTCTTTTTATAAGTATTTGATTTTTTTTAAAAGGTCCTTGTGAGCTAAAACACAATAAACAAATTAGAAAGATTTGTCCACACAGTGAAGCACACAATAATTCAATTTAGACAGCAATGTTCACAAATATTATATTTATTCTAGGCCCAAAACACAAACAAAAAAATGAACAAGCAGTGGATAGTATCTAACAACACTCAATAATAAACCTATAAATTAACATATATACAGACACTGCGGGTCTTTAAATGCATTTAAAGACATAGATCAATAAAAGAAGAAGAGTAAGTGATGCAGTAAGATGGAACCAAGTCACAAATAATATGCCCTAGCTTCAGAAGTACAATCCCTACGAAGAGTAGGCCTTGTGCCCAAACATCATAAAGCTTCTCCCCATCATGTGTCTGATGCAGGTGAAGTATTTTTGCATCGGTAAAGGTTCAAGAGCAGAGATGCAACTAGGTTACTGGTAAGTAAAAATGTGTTCTATTTTTCAATGTTTTCCTATGGAGAACAGGGGGAGATTGTTAGGCATAATTATATGCAGTACCCTTTGGGAACACCACACACAATTAAGACTACAAGTGACAGTAAAAATTCACCTTTGGTACAAGTCTGTACTACACAGTAAAGTGGTAGCGATGGCTGAGCAGCCAGACTTATCTCAAGAGCAAGTGAGCAGTATCAATAGTTACACAAAGGACAGCAATTACTATGATTCAAACAAACACTGACTCAAGGTTTTTTATACATTTATATACACATCAGTTGTAAAACAATTCACTAAAGTAAAGCAGTTGAAAAATTACACTCTTAATACACCACACCACTCCCAATAGATTCTGGACAAGTTAGACTCAAAATGAAGTATGAGAAAAATGGCACTCCAGTCATTTAAAAAAAGGGAGGGAAAGACAAAGTTAGGTAGGATTTGAGCAGCACCAACAGGCAAGTAAGCAGGTCAATCTAGAAAGAGGAACTACAGTGAGGAAATCAAATAAAAAAAGCTTAGGGCCAAGGTCAATAGGACAAGAGTATTTTGCTCAAGATCACACAGCTCAGGATAGTTCGCGGTTAAGTCTTTGCCAAGAGATCCAGATGAAGTTGGTCAGCAGAAAGGTTAGTTTAAAGAGTAGAGAAGGACAATCCCTCGGATTGGCGAAATGTTTCACACACCTTCACCGTGGCTGGACGAAACGAACAACCAGATTTGCACAGAACCTTTAAATGGAGAAGAAGCTGTAGCTGAGGCGGACGTTCCTGGCAGTTCCTGCAGGCTCATGGTTCCTGAAGCGACTGTCGGACTGATATGAAGTAGGAAGACTGGAGTGTCCTGCACTGCCCAGGGAAGAAACCAGCAGCAGAGCAAAGCAACTAATAAAATGTGTGCTCCTTAAAACCCAAGCAGTGTCCGACCTTCCTGGCTATCCGGTTCACTGTAGCTCTGTACAGCAAATCTGAACAGAGGAGGGAGTCCTGGTTTGCAGTTTGGGCGAAATGGTTGGTCCCACCAGCTCAGGGGAAGAAGATTCCTGGTAGATCTTCTCTGTCGTTGGAGCTTGAAGATTCAGACCTACAGCAGGGCTTCACCGGTCGGTTCACTCATTGTAGTGGTCCTTTTCTGTAAGCTCCTCGTCGGTTCTTTCTTTCCAGTGGCGACTCTGCCTTTCCAGACCCAGAGACCTGCTTTTTATGCAGTTTTCCCCCATTCACACAGCCTGGCTGTCAATCACACAGCAGGGTGGCTGTTCCGTCGGGACAGTCACCTAGCCAATCGAATAAGAATGCAACTTGGGTTACCAAGGGAACCCATGGCAGTGGTCCTAAAACCCCTCCCTCACATCCTGCCTACCCAGTCTTTCAGGTGCCTAAGGAGGGCTTCTGTATAGAAGCCCGGTAAAAGACGGTGAACAAAGGAACCAAACCGGGTTTGGCACGCAGAGTAAAACACGAGAAAGCAATGTTCAAAAAGAAATGGCGAATAAACCTAGCCGGAACTGTATAAAATGTATATGGTCTAGAGGGTTTAAGTTCGAGGCTACCAAGATAGCCTAAAACAATTCCAAGGTTAGTTAAGATAACCAAGGTAGGAAAAGTAGGCTATTTACCACTGCCACCAGCCAAGTCTTGATGAAAAGGGAGCGAAAGAATGCTCCAAGAGAGACAGACAAAAAGGGATAAGTATTAACCCTTGTCAGTACTCTATCTAAGATAGATTGTACTGGGTCTGTGGTTTTAAAAGACTAATAAAGTCAATGGCAACTTTACATGTTCTGGGAGACAGTAGTCAGTCCCAGAAAATGGAGTCTGAGTTGGGAAGTCTGAAAGACAACCCTGTGTCACTGCACTGAGGGTGCTGTGTAACACACAGTAAAGAAGTGATGCCTATGGAGTAGGTGAGGCTCCACAGTCTGTGAACACAAAACATGTTAAACACACACAGCAAAACACATGTAAGAATGGGAAAAAAGGCTCACACTCTTAGCAGGTGAAAAAATAGATCCTAGAAATCCAGCAAAGCTGCTGAGGGACTCAGTAGGTAAGAGAAAATAGCCACTCTGGAGAATTCTACCTAACAGAATGCTTTCTGTTTACTTACCCCCCTGACTCTGCTTTTTCCCACTGCTGGTTCGGGTGAAAAGTGCCTGTTAGGGAGAATTCTCTTATAAGGCTAATTTCCCAAACCTAGTGAGTCCCCCAGCAGCTTTGCTGGATTTTTGGGGTTTGTTTCTTTCTCCTGCTAAGAGTGAGACTCTTTTCCTCCCACTCTATAGCATGATTTGAGGTATGTCTTTGACTCTTTGTGTGCTTATGGGCTATGGGGGTTTCTTTTTGCTCCATAGGGTATCATCTATTTTTTATGTGTGTGTTACACAGTACCCTGAGCGTAGTAACACAGGGGTGTCATAGTGACCCCAAAACATAGACTCCATACCCTGGGACTGACTACTGTCTCCCAGGGCATGTAAAGTCACCATTGACTTTACTAGTCCTAAATTGTGAACAGAACCAGTACAAACCATCATATTGTGGAAGTACTGGAAGGGATTAATTATATTTCCCCTGGGTCTGTTTTCAAGGGGCACTGTCCAGTCCCCCCTTGTCGAGTTTCTGGCTGGTGGCAGTGGTTACCACTCAAAATATTCCACCGGATTATTCTCGATGGGATTTTCCCATTGATTTTAAACGCACCACTTTTTAGTGCAATGTTAAAAATACCGACGGTTTATTTATTTAATATTAAATTAACGGTTGGGTCTTTTTGCCAGAACTCTTTTCTAAAATGGCGTTTGTGTCCGTCTCTGTAACTCTGACCAAGGTCGAGCCCTTTGTTCAACTTTTTGGCAGGCTTCTCCACAGAAGTCCTCCAAATGGTGCCACTCTGTCTGGGTTCCACAGGATGTGTGGGGAGGGGAATTGTCACCATGGACTGCACTGCCTTAGCAACTCAAGTCGCACTCTGTTCTGATTGGGCCAGTGGTGAGCCGCCCGGCTCACCACTTAGCATGTTTGAGTGACAGCTAGGCTGTTGAATGGGGGGTTTTCTGCATAAAAACAGGGCCTTTGGGACTGGAACTTCAGAAGTCCCCACAGGACCTAAGAATCCAAAGAGGGAAGAAGCTGAGCCATCTGCAATGACGACACCACCGGTGAAGCCCTGCTTCAACAAACTCACCACTTTCCCAACGACAAGAGAAGATCTTCTGCTGGACGAGTCTTCTTCCTCTGAGCTGGTGGGACCAACTAGTTCACCCCTTTCACCTTCCAAAGACGTTTCTTGGTCGAATCGCCCGTGCCAAGCACCCCGACGGCCGGATAGCCAAACTTCACCACTTTGACCGCGAATAAAAGGAATGCACCTTTTACCAACGAAACTCCGCGGCTGGTTTCATCCCTGTGCAATGCAACGACTCCACGTTTCCTCCTCCACGAGATCCTCTCTTCCCCTGGTCGAAACAATGAACTGCAACCACTGCCAGGAACAACTGCCACCGCTGGAGCTTCCTCTCTCTTTAAGGTACTGTGTCCTGCCTGGCCTCCCTTTCTTCGGTTTGCCCAAGGTGACCCTTAAATCCTTGGCTTTCCAACTGGATTGGCCCCAGACCTTCTTACTTTACCTTCTTGAATCGCCCCAACCTCTTTTGAACATTCTGCAAAGACTTTTAGTGCATTTTAAACTGTGTGATCCTGGGCACATTTTGCTTTGCTCCATTTACAGTGGGCCTGGCCTATGAACTTTGGCTCTACAGTATATACTGCCTTTATTCCCTTGCTGAGAACTCCTAAAAGTGTTGGGACCTGTTTAATTCTATGCTCTGCCTTTTTCTCTCCCTTTAACTGAACTATTGGAGTGCCATCAGGTTACGTGCTCACATCTGTTTAACAAATTGTGGTGTTTTAACTCTGACTTGTCTAATAGTTATCAAGGGAGGTGTGTATACTTCACCTGACAGTGTTTTAACTTGCTTTTGATTTAGAGTGCTAGTATATTGCCTAAAGTGTATTTTAAATAAATAATTATATACTTTTTATACAAAGCTCTGGTCAGTGTTTCTTTGCCCTACTGTGATTTTAGCCCTATTGTGTATACTCTATATACTGCCCTACTATTCTTGAGAGAAGTCTGACTGCTCAGCCACAGCTACCAGGTAAATCTGGGTGGTGCGGACTGCTACCAATTGGGATTACTGCTTACTCCTGTAGTCTTAATCTTTTTGCAGTGTTCCCTAAGGGAACTGCACATGATTCTGCCTAACAGTGCCCATGAGCTGCGGATGCAAGGATTCTTCTGATCTAGTACATGAGCAGAGTGCAACCCTTTGCGGTGGAGAAATGCAGACAGCGCCAGTGCAGACCTCTTCAGGATACTTCACAGGGTGAGGGAAGGGAAGTTCCAGCAATGGCAATGGCCACTGCACACAGACAATGGAAGGCATGCTTCCAGTCACTAGTGAAGAAGACCTTCCTGAGCACAATCTCTTGAAGCTGTGAGGCTGCAAATCAGCAGGACGGCAGCTTATACAACAAGCGGGCAAACTCCGAAGTTCCTGCTAAAAACTCAAAATGGTGACGATTCTAGCAAGGTAGTCCACTTTAGAGCTTGTCCATCCTCCAGTTGGTCACTCGAATATTCTGAAGGATTAGGATGGCTGGACCCTCAAGAACATGTCGAGACATGTGGCCTAGGGCCTTCGCAGATCAGGAAGTCCAACCAGTGTTCATCAGGCAAGATGCAGGAAGGTATGCTGGGACTCTTCAGGAGCCTTCTTCGGATCTTCAAGCAGTTGTTCTTCTGCACAGGATTCTTGGCTCCAATGATCTGAAGAAATAGCTGCAGAAGTCCTTTTGTTTTCTAAAATCCAGCAAGCTAGTTCAATCCCACCAATGGTAACACTCTGTACCAATCAAACAGCCAGCAATTATACAATCAGGAACAACTATTGGTTTCACACATGCCCCACACATAGACTATCTGGCCCCAAGAATGTGTAATGGAACCAAATAGTACCTCCCACTTCCTGTGCCATGCACCACTAGCCCACCAAAGCAGCAGATTTCCCAGGCAAGTACATGACCTTATGTAGGATTTCCTGGCCTGGCAAGGCAGGAAGAAGATCAAACAACAATATGGACAAAGAACAAGTGAACATCTCATGGTGTGGTCACTTTACGGTATTGGCCACATTTAGTAGCCATACATGGAAGACACGAATGTGAACACTAGAAATGACACACACATGATTCAAAATGTATTTGCTGCCATCTTTAAGAACATTACAAGTAACCAAGAATCCTGAGTGTAAAAAACTAGGGTGATACAAAGGTATCCCCATTGCACTGCATTGTAAGATGCTGTTTGAAATGTTAATGTGTTACAAAAGTGTAAATGTCAAAAGGGAAGCATAGTTTCCCAGTACTGAAAGTCTGAAGGGCCAATCAGTTTCCCGGTAACAAAACATGCAAAAGGCTAGGGGAATGAATCTGAAGGCTTCACTTTTCTGTATAAAATGAGGGCAAGTTCAAAAACAAAAGCAAAAAGATTGGGGGTCATAGAACAATAGAGGGAAAGTGTCTAAAAAAGGAATCTTTGCTAACAGTGGACTGGTATTATTTAGAATTAGAATTGTTAGACATATTCTTGATTATTCTGTTGTGTGACTTAATAGAGATTGCAACTGGCAGGCCACGTTTCACTGGGTAAATTTACCCATGTAAAGTATATCTGATGCCTTGTGATGACCTTCCCTGTATACAGTGCTGGAAATGGAAAATGGAAATTATTAACTGTGGGATTCCAGCAGTGACAGACATGGAGGTTGTAAGTTATGGGGAGAGGAGGAGTCAGGGTATTTTTATCAGTCCCATAAATGTCATGATCCGTGTTGTTTTTCAATGGGTTGTGTGTGGGAGCGGGCATGGTAATGGGGTTTCTGTACAGCGGGGACAGGCCAGCAGGGAACATAGATCAACTTCTTCTTTTCGTACACTTCAACCACTGTGAGTTTCTTCTCCCGAAATTATCAGGTGGGACTGTACTCTAGGGGGCATTAAACTTCTGGTGGCCTCTTAGTGAAAGGTTACATATCGATTAATATATCTTTCAGTCCATACTCATACTCAGAGAAATTGCTGCCATGTCGGTAGAGACCAAGATCTTGTTGGGCAATTCTGATACAGTCTGCAATATCAGTCAACCGTTACAGCTTTCCTCATCAAAGGACTCCTCATCAAAGGAGGTAAAGAAAGTTTGGCAAAGTCCCAATTTTTTGTTTATGGGGGAACAATTCTCAAATGGGACCAACTAACGTGCAAAAAAGGTGGGCCTAAAAAGGCACTGAGAATTGATTACCTCTCACTACTTCCATTCTAGAGAAGTTAGAGATTGAGCCATTATAGTCACACACAGTTTAACATAGCACTGGCATTTCTCACAGAACGAACAAACATGATACTAATTAGCAACCGAAGGCAAACTCAATGAAACAAATGTCATAAACATATAATGTAAATCATATAAATGTTAGAAATTAGATAAATTCACACATCAGTGCATTAGATTGAAACACAAAACATCTGTCTAACCACTAAAACAGAAAAAAACAAAAAAGAAGAAATGGGTAATTCAATAAACCCTATTTAAAAAAAACAAAAAAACATTTGTATAGCTGTAATGCCTATATTTAGACATTATTTGAGACATAGGGTGTTGACATGTTTCGGCCCAAAGACGAATTGGACATTTTCTCAAGTGTCCATTCGGAAGTAAGTGTTGTGGCCATCTTCAGGACAAATTATTTCTTCATACTAGGTCTTGTGTATGATGTGGATGAAACATCATGGATCTAAAAAGATCTAAAAAGATGTATGCATATTTAGTTCACTAGTGAGAAGTAAAACCTGCAAGCTGTTTTCATAGATGAGATTTTTTCACCAGCTTTGTCACAATCTATCTAGAGTAATCAAGTAAGAGATTGATTTTGAATTATGTGTCACACAATGATATTAAGTCATTTGTTTGTCTTTTCTTCTTTTTCTTATTTCTTTCTCTTTTTATTTAAAAAAAACTTTTTAAGACTGTCTGTACAATCAATATTGTATAGAATTAACATAGTTTATGCATTGTTTAGTCTAATGTCACAGTGGAAATGTTGTACTGACATTAGCAGTAGGTATATCCTCTGTATAAATCAGACTATGAAACAGCGTGTAGGTCTGTTCAAGTCTGTTACTTATGATCTGTGACATGAGCAGGGAGAAGGGAGTGTTGTATGCAAATCAGAGAATCAAGACAAGTAAGAAGACATGCTGCTCTCAGGCAAGAGATACATCACTCCGGAGTACTTTAGCAAGATGGCATTTCAGAATGCAGTGCAATGTCTAGTAAACTGCATCAAAAATACGGCCTCATTACGAGTGTGCTGGTCTGGTAACAACGATGCCGGTAAGCCTACAGGCACCGTTGTTATTTGACCTGCACACAACGGGTCTAAAATTAGACTTACAATTGGTTACCCATGCACATGTAATGATGCTGTAACCTGTTACTCAATGCATGTAAAGTTACCCTGGCACCAGATTGTATTTTCTCTAAGGTATTTTCACTTCTTGTATTGGATCCTTTTCACCTGGTTTCTGTGTTGGCTGGGAAAGAACTAACAGTTACGTAGCATTTCATAGGAACAGACCCAAATAAATTTCTTTGGTCATCCCTAGTGGAGTCATTGAGTTTAGGCGGTGAATACAATAGAGTTCCCTTAGTGATAGTCGTTTTGCTAAATCTCCACCTTTAGGAAGGGGAGGTATTACTTCCAAGATGATACATCTTGTGCTGTGGTATGTCTATTATCTCTGAAGTGTATATCTCTGAAGGGCATATATCACATTTTGACTGTCACAGGTAGCATAATCATTACATTTTATTTGATTCCCTGTATTAGGATGTCTGATGTACTCTCCTTTGATAATATTTGAGCAGGGCTGGCAATTCAAACATGGACATGTCCCACATTTGGGTTTAGCTAATGTTTTCTGTGTGGGTTTTCTTGGTCTCTCTGCTCTGATAAGTGTATCTCTCAAATTCCTGCCCCCTTTGTATGCTAGCATTAGGGGCTCCAGAAACAAGCGATTAAAATTAGGGTCCAGTTTGATGGAATCCCAATTTTTGTTGATGATTTTCTTAATCTGATACATTTGTGACAAAAATGTCAATGTGTGGATCAATCTTGGATTCTCCTTCTTACGGGCCCCTTGGAGAAGGTTCTCCCTTTTATGTAATTCTGATCTTTATATGGCTTTGTCTAAGATTTCTTCTGGGAAACCTTGTGCTTTGAATTTGTCAGTCATCTGTTCATATGCTTTTTGTAGATTATCTAAGACTATTCTTTTATATTAAGAATTGGCTGTAAGGAAGACTTGTTAGATGTTTAGGGTGAAAACTAGTTAAATTAAGTGTGTTATTCACATCAGTGGGCTTTCTGTAAATATTTGTCAATATTTCTGTTCCCATGAATGTAACTGTTACATCTAAGAAGTGTATGTTTGTTTCTCTCACTTCCATTGTGAATTTGATATGCTCATGGCAGTTATTTAGATATTCAAAGAATTGTAGAAGCTTGTTTTTGTACCTTTCCAAATGGCAAAAATATCATCTATATACTGTTTCCAAAATGTTATCTTCGATGCCCAAGGTTGAATATCCAGAACAAATGTCCTCTTAAATTGATACATGAAGATATTTGCATAGGTGGGGGCTACTGAGGAGCACATTGATGTTCCCACTATTCCCACTATTTGACAGAAGAAATGTCCTCTCCTCGGTATCTGAAATAGTTGTTATAAAGAATCAGATTGATAAGTTCCATGGCAAAGACCTTATGTATCTGTGTTTTTTCATGTTCCGAAAGGAACCACTCCATGGGCCTCATGAATAAACATGAACTATATATTACTCAAATGTCCTCAAGACACATGTGTGATACTATAAGAAATGATTGTCATGATGACTTTTTGTTAGACCTATCAAAAACATTATCTTATTATACATATTATACATAAGCAGATATAGGGCCTTTGATAGTGTGCAGTGGATGGGAGTTACCTATTTGGGAACCTTGTTCATGTTTCTGTTTTCATTTTTCAACCCATGTGTCAGGGTTGACCGTTTACACGAATACTGAACAAAGGTATGCAGAGTGTAACACCTTTTGAATTTAGTGCCTTTTCTACCCCCAGTAGTCATACTAAGTGCTGCCCATATCTCTTACCCTTTAGTATATTTTGGTGTGCTGCAATTACCACCCCCACAGTTTCCTTCATGGGGTATGTGTTCCATGTGCCCTGTGGTCCATCAGTTTTGAGATCGGGATACCCCTCTCTCCTCTTTTTTTACCTAAGGCCCTCTATCAGTGGTCCAATTAAGTAGGATGCATCTCTCTCCCGTTTCCTGGTTGACTCTATATAGGGAAGGGTACACGTGTGTCTACCTCCCATTCACACACATTTCATGCTTCCCTGCATTTGACCCAGGTCTGGTCTACTCCAGTACTTCTCAGTTGTGTGTTCATTTTATTTGGTGCATGGGTTTTGTTCATTCGTTTTTGTCCTATTCACCCTGTTCAGAGTTGAAGAGCCAGCTTTTTGGTGGAGTTCTGAATTTCAGATCATCCTTCATAGGTCATATTTCTGTGGAGAGGGAGTTCCAATGTTTTACAGCTAAGCAAGAGAAAGCTGAGCCACCAAGTTATTTCCTCATGCACAGTTTAGGTTCTAGGTGGTTCTAGGCAGATGTTGTCACTGGATCAGAGTGTTCTAGTCGGCTGTTATGTAGTGATTTTCTTTTGTATGAATTCTGTTCCTAGGCCGTGGATTGCTCTGTGTGTTATGCACATTGTTTTGAAGGTGATTCATTTTTTGACTGGGAGCATCCTTAGTGCCGGAGTGATGTGGTCCCTTCCCGAGAGTTTGAGAAGTCTGGCAGTTGCTTACTGTATATGTTGCAGTTTCTTCAGTAAATAGCCTGGCATTTCCGAGGTATAAGCTGTTGGTGTAGTCTATCCTGCACATGATGTTTGGTGTTTTTGACAACTTTGGATGGTGTGGGTGCTGTTCCCATTTCTGTGGGCCACTGGATGTAGTGGTTGCTTCCTAGGATGTAGGATGTCATCATTATTTCCATCTTGTCTGGGTTGATTTTGAGGTTGTAAGTGTTCATCCTATGGTAGAGTTATTTGAGACATTCTATAAGCATTGTGTTCTTCTCTTGTTCTTTGCTGATTTTGTAGATGATTTGGGTATCATCTACATATTTGTAGCAGGTGAAGCTGTGTCATTTGATGAGGTAAATTAGTGGCATCCTATAGATGTTGAAGAGGAGCTGGTATAACAAGGAACCTTGTGGTACTCCACAGGAGGTGTCCTGCAGTGTGGATTTCAATGGTTTTATCCATACTGTTTAAGTTCTTTCAGACAAGAAAGACTGAAGACATAGCAGCCCTGTGTCAGTGATCCCTATTTCTTCCAGACTCTTGATGAGGATGTTATGGCTGACTGTGTCAAATGCTGCAGAGGTTGAGTAGTATTAGTGCCGAGTTTGTGTTGGAGTCTATGCTGGTTTGTAGGTCGTCCCACATAGCGAGAAGTGCTGTCTCTGTCCCTCTCATATGTCTGAAGCCAACTTGTGCCTGGTCCAATAATTGGTGATTTTCTCCTTGTTCCAGTGGGTGTTCGTAGACGTAGGTCTCTGATAATTTTGTGGTTGGGAATGTTTGAGATCGGTCTTTAGTTTGAGTGGTCTTACACATCGCCCGTGGTGTCCTTCAGGAGTGGTTTGATGTACGCAGATTTGAATGCTTGTACTACTCTCCCCATTGAGAGTGATAGGTTGAAGAGGTTTAGGTAGTATTCTGATGGTGTACCCTGAGTAAGGATTGATTTATAGATTTCTGGTTGGCAGGGGTCCATTAGGGAGATTTGCTTGCTTTTTTCAGCAAGCTGAGGAGTTTTTCTCTTGACAATTGTGTGAAACTGATCAGACTGTTCTGTGGTCCTGGGCTTGGTAGGGAATGGTGCACAGACTGGTTGATTGTGCTACTTTGTATGATCCGGTGTATGTTGGTGATTTTATTCTTAAAATGATCTGCAAAATCATCACACAGTTTTTGTGAAGACACCCGTGTGTTATATAATCCAGGGGTATTTCTCTTCTTGTTTTTGATTACTAGTTCATTCTGAGTGACTTTTGTGATCCGATTGTTGAAGCATTTCTTTTTGGCTTTATGATTTTCCTTTTTGTATCCTGGGATTTGTTTTTGATTCATTATTGTTTTGGCTTGGTCATAGTTTCTCCACCATTCTTGTTCTAGTTTCCATTTTTCTTTTTTCATTGCATTGAGGTGGGGCGTGAACCATTTTACCACTGCTTTCTTTCGTGATGTGATTAGAGATTTTTATCTGGGGAAATGCTGTCATTACTGGATAAGGTCTGCATTTACATCTAAGCCAGTGTCTTTCCAATTTTTCGATCAATGATTTTGTGGATTGTAATTGTTCTTTTATGTTCCTGCTGTTGACGGTATTTTGGTTTCTTTTCCAGATCGGGGGTACATTTGGGGCCGTTTGGATGCTTTTGATGGTAGTTGGATCACAAACGATATAATGAGGTGGTTGCTCCATACTATTTGTATTGCTGGTGCAGTTTAGGTCCCTTTTTTATTGGCGAAGATTGCATCAGGAGTGTGTCCTGCTGCGTATGTCACTCCTTTCACCATCTATCATAGTCTCAAGCTGCTTCGTTACTGAGATCTGTGAGTTTGCGTTCTGTTCTTTGAACCATATGTTGAAGTCCCCGAGGATGAACAGGTGATCATGTTTGATGGCCAGGTTCATGATGGCTCCTATGTTGGTGTCTATGAAGGTATGAAGGTTGCATCGTAGGTCGTTGGTCTATAGATGTGTATGAATGTGAGGTTTGTTTGTGGTTCTGAAGTCAGGTGAAGGACGAGGGATTCACATTTAGGGATGTTCAGTGGGTCAACTGATTTAATTTCTATGTGTTCTTTGTAGGCTACTACAAGTCCTCCTCCTCTTTTTCCTTTTCCGTTTACCTGTATGCATTTGAAGTTGTCGGGTAGACAGCTGTGTAGTGTGACTTTGTAGTTGTCATCTAGCCAGGTTTCTGTGACAAATAGGATGTCAATTTCACCATCATAGTGTAGATTGTGGATCCTTTAGCATGGCTGGACATTGCTCTTGTGTTTATTAAATTGCAATGTATTTTTCTTTTTATAGTGTCCTGTTTTGTTCTTGCTAGGTTTCTTATTGGATTGCATGTTTCTTCCCTTTTGCGATGTGGTCCTGGTATCTTGCTGGTGTGTCTAACATTTCTATTGGTCGTATGCTGTTCTGGTGAGTGGTCCCTTGTGAGGTACGGTGTTAGGTACAATGATTTTTGTTTCATTTTTCAGTTTGTTCTTTTTTCTTTTGCGCCTTTTCTTTATTCATTCTCATAGTTTTCTCTCATATCGTTCTGTTTTTTGGTTGGATTGTAGGGGGCCTTGAGTTTTTGGTGGGCTTGTTTTCTTTTTGTGTATTTAGTAAAGTTTTAGGGGCTTCTTTTAGTTGTGATTTTCTTTGTGGTTTCTGGTGTCTGTAGTTATTGTCAGAGGGTGGGTGTGACTCAGTCCGTGTCCGTTGGCTTGCAGAGTGGGTTGATGGAGAGGTCCTAATGGGTGCGGGTGGGAGGGTTCCTGAATGCACGCTTTGGTAGCCTTATCATTTGGGCTGTCTGCAAGGTCTTACCTCCTCCTACTATTAGTCCTCCGGCAGTTTACGGCTCCTTTCTGCTAGATTCCCTTACAAACTCCTACATTCAAACATATAGAATTGGGTAAACAGCAATTGTAGATACACCGAAAAGTGGAACAAAGCAAGCAGGTAATGGGAGAACACCTAGAGTTGAAGCACAGGAGCAGCGTGAGAGCCTCTAACACTGGAACAAAGTGTTGGGCAGGGATGAGCTAGAGTTGGAGAAAAACAGAAGAGCAGAAGTGGGGAAAAAAACAACTAGAGCCGGAACAAAGCTGTAGTACAAGAAGACTTAGAGCTGAAGCACAGTGCTAGATGGGGGAAACAGCTGCAATTGAACAATAATTGGAGAGACGCTGAGTACCAGAATAAAGCAGCTAAGGGAAGAACACCTAGATTTGAAACATAGGAGCAGTATGAAGACCCCTAGAACAGTCACATAGTGCTGGAGTCAAAAAATGCCTACGTTTCAGATACAGTAGTAAGTAAAAAGCACCTAGAATTGAGGCACCTAGCAAGTGGGAGAAAATGCCTACCTTTGCAACATGACAGTAAGTAAAAACACCTAGATTTGGTATTGTGCAGACCACCAGGGGGCGCAGTCTGAAATGGCAGCATGAAGCTTCAGCTCTGCTCATGGCCTGTCGAACCTGAGTTTGTGGCACTGCCTCCATGCCGTTCTTTTCCGTGAGATTCCTGATCCCCTCCTCCAGGACTTTGGGGGGGGCCATATGTGTCTGCACCACGCACCTTGGGAGACGTGTGTGGAAAGGTGCAGTGACTGTAAAGTGACGAAAAGCGAGTGGAAGAGGGCTAAAGATGGAACGGATCAGATCAAGGGCTGCAGTCAGGAGAGATTACGGCAGCAGAGAGCTGCCCGACGTGGAGGCAGCGGTACTCTCCTGTGAGAGAGGAGGAGCCACTACCTGTGTCTTTGGCACAGAACGGGCCACCTTGCAGCGGCGGAGCACTCGATTGTAGAAGGAACAACAGAGCAGGCACTGCTGTGAGCTGGACTGTGGGCAGCAGGTGAGGGGGGGAGGAGGTGTCGCCTGCAGCCACTCATCCGCGCACTGTGCAAAGCCTCCCCACCAGCTCCACACGGGACATGAATGAGGCCGTGTTAGGCTGGCTCTCCCTCCCCCACCTGACAACACAGCCCGGGAACACCCAGAGGGACAGGGACCCTGGTGCCAGAAAAGACACGCAGTTCCCCCAGCTACATGCAAATGCATGGGGGTGAAAGAAGGGGTTAATATAGCAGTCAGGAGTGCACCTCCTGGCTGAGTGTGCCCACGGGAGACCCAGGGGCAAGGTGTTGGGGATCCCTGGAGGCCTGTAAGAGGGCAGCAACAGAAGGGCCCAGGTGCTCCCCAACGGCAGCTGGAACACTGCAAGAGTTCCTATGAGAACTTGCATGTTGGAGACGGGGTGCACTTTGGAAAGTGTGGTTAATTTTGCCCAAACCGGAGCATCCCATCTACCGTGATATTTTTGCCAGGTCTCACTTCACACCAGGATAATCCTCGAGGTGACACGCAAGTAACCTGTTCGGTGCCCCCAACCCTGAATTCATGCTAGGACCTGTTGTGCCACACAGCAGGACGCCCCCAGCACTGGCAACACAGTGCCATTTGACGGAGAGGGCAATTTGGTTGGATACAACCGGACCCCAGCAGCAAACACTAAGAGGGGTCACTGGCAAGTGAGACAAAGGAGACCGGAGGCAACAAAGGGGTGCAGAGGGCAAGAGAAAGGATAATATTTACAGAGGGCAAACTGGGCCCAGCCAACGCCTGGGAAACTGAGCCTGGAAGCAAGGCTTTGCACCCACTGGAGGAGGTTACCCCAGATACTCAAGGAGCAGTGGAACAGAGACCGAAGGAGATCTTCACAGACCTGCCCCGAGTTGAGGCAGATATACAGAATTAGGGTTCCACCGCATCACACCTAGGGCAAGGCAGATATACTTTTGGCAAATACAAAGTTCCTCGGACCACGTGCAGTCCTAGTGGAGAGGCAGACCTGCCAAGGACCCGGTGCAAAAGTCAAAGAGGTTCCAGTGATAGCCAGAGTACACAGTAATCATTGAGACACACCACCGGGAGGACCCAGTTGTGTCCAGTGGGTACTCTGACCACCAGAGCGTACCGCCTGGGGCCAAGCTCGGGAAGGACCAGAGGTTGCCGAGGTACAGCAGCGGGACACAGGAGTGGATACAGGCCTTGCAGTGTTTCTGGAGAGACCGGGCAGAAGACAAGAGAGGGAGCCCCCCAACCAGAGAAGATATGGCCACGGGGGGAGGCACACCGACACCAGCCTTGCCCAGAGATGACCTCAAGGACATCCTCCAGGAAATCATGGCAATAAGGACAGACATTCAAGCCTCGATATGTGACCTCAAGGGTCAAGTAGACAAATTGAAGTACAAGATGGAGGGATTGGAAAATAACCATCTACTGTCCGACTTATTGGATATGAAGTATGAGGACCGCCTAACAGATATGGAAATGCGAGAGGAAGAAATCCTCCTGAAGCTTGACGATCTCGAAAACAGAGAACGCCGGAATAACCTGTGTATCCTGGGGGTTACAGAAGAAAAGGGCGAGTCTCCGGTGGAGGTCAGGAGGAAAGTGCAAGGACTGATCAATCAACTCTTCTCCTTGGAAGGGGGGTAGGAGGTGCAACTGGAGAGGGTGCAAAGGGGCAGCGGCAGAGGAGCAAAGGGGCCAAGGCCTATAGTGGTCCGCTTTCTGAGATACAGGAAGAAGATGAAGGTACTTGAGAAAGCTAAGAGGAGCTTCCAGTATGAAGGGGACACGGTCAGGTGTTCCAGGACCTTTCAGGACTTACCTTGACCCATCGCAGAGATTGCCGCCCTCTCGCAGAATGGCTGACAGAAAGGGGCATACGGTATTGCTGGTCCTTCCCGTTTGCACTGTCCTTTGAAAAGGGGGAAGCCGATTACTGGGTGACCAGTGGACAGGAGGAACACCAGATCCTCCAGGTCCTCAAAGGAGGGGACCCTACAGAGGCACAGGGGGGTCGGCGGTTGAACCAATGGAGCAGCGCAGACCAGAGGAACCACACAGTACAAAGAAGAAGAAGCAGGGTGACAGGACATTTTAAAAACTCAACACCCCTTCACAGGGGAACTCAGGGGACTCATGAAGAGTGGGAAGAGATTTTTAAATCAAAATTCATGAGCGAGTTGAAGTGTTGTGTGATTGGTGTAGGAGGAGGCATGGTGAATATGGAATCGAGGGGCTGAGCGAGCACTCATCCCTGGTGGCCCATCATATGGTGGGCGTCTAGTCACGGTTGGGAGGGTGTGGTGGCGGGAGTGAGTCAAGGGGTGTGGGGAATCTAAAAGACCAATATCAAAAGGCAAACTTAAAATTTGCATGCAGAGTGTAGGACCATGTGGGGTCCAGTGACCAGGAAAGAGATTCATTTCTTTAAATGGTGCACTCTGAGAAGGGGGGTCGGGTATAGGTTCTTAAGCTTGGGACATTGAATGTTGAGGGCCTAAATTCACCCATCAAGCACTCGCTCCTGGGGAGGGAAATGCAGAATTGAGACCTGGATATTTTGTTGCTACAGGAGACAACGATGGTCCAGGGGGAGAAGAGACGTATCCTGGGGTCTCTTGTTGGGCAGACCTTCTGGGCTTCAGGACCCTCCAAGAAATGGAGTGTTGGTGTTATCTTCAACCAAAGATTGAATGTGGTCTACCCAGTGGTCTGGAAAAGAACTGGTGGTGATCTCGGGGTCAATTGAGGGCTTTAGGCTCTCCATCACCTCTATGAATTGCCCATATTTGGGCCAAATGCAGTTCCTACGAGAGACTTTAACATGTGGGCGGATAGGTGGATGGACCATAGTAGTGGGCAGGTCAGTCTGGGAAGTGGGGAAAGGCGAGTAGAGGGAGGATTTGTCGACTACATTTCAGATCAGGGGCTGGTGGACGTGTGGCGGGAATCACACCCTGTGGAGAGGGATTTCACTTTCTTCTCCCCTGTTCATGAATCTCGGACGCCGATAGACTACTGGTTTATTCATCAGTGGCATGCCAGTAGGGTCCTCGCCTGTGACCATATCCCAATCAGTTGGTCTGATCACGATATCGTCAAGTTGTCCACAACCATGACAGGCCTGAGGCCACGGGAGTCCTTGTGACGATGTAATGATACTCGCCTAAAGGACTCAGTGTTCGTAGAAGAGATGAGGGCAGCGATTGAGGACTTCTACTGATTTAACAATATGGGAGAAGTGGAAAATGGGATGGTTTGGGATGCGGAAAAGGCTACGTGGAGGAGACTTCTTATCCAAGAGGGTGCTTCCAAGAAGAGGATTAAAACCCTGTTAACTGGGAAACTCTGGGAGGAAATATGTGCCTTGGAGAAAATGGAAGGGAAGGGGTAAAGTGAGAGGACTGAAGACCTTAGGTCGGCAAGGGAGAAGCGCAGAGAATTGAGGGACCTAGAAATGGGCAGGGTGCTGGCCAGCCTGCAGTTCCCGAACAGACATATTATGAAAAGGGAGACAAGGCAGATTCAATGTTGGCGGCCAGGCTTCGAGGCCAGAGAGCGGAGAGATGGGTGATGAGTGTCAGGGATGGAGGGGGGTGGCTTCACTCTCAGGCAGGGGAAGTGGCCCAAGAATTTGCACCGTTTTATGAGAAGTTGTATGGGACAGAAGGCAGGGGGTGAGGAGTTAGGCGAATACCTGGCCGGGCTTCCCTTTCCAAGCTTTTGAATTAGTGAAAGTAGTAAATTGGAAAAGCAAATTACCCATGAAGAAGTGTTGAAGGCTATCAGGGGACTTAAACTGGGGAAAGCTCCAGGAAAGGCTGGTTACACGGCCAGATTCTAGAAGACATTTGCTGGGCCACTCTCACAGAACCTGCCAAGCCTATTTAACAATATTGTTGCCACAGGGAGGGCTCCCCCATACTTTGGGAAGGCTCTGATAACAGTCATTCCGAAGGCAGGAAGGGATCCGGAGAATTGTAGGTATTATCGTCCGATCTCCCAAGCGCATGCAGGGCCTTATGCCAAAATTGATCCACTCTGACCAGGTGGGGTTCATCCAGGGCAGGCATGGAGCGGATACCCTGTGTAAAACACTACATTTAATGGGGGCTGCATCAGGGAGTGAGGGGAACCCGGTCCTTGTGGCCTTGGATGCCGAGAAGGCCTTAGACCGTATGGACTGGGGCTTCCTACACGGGGTATTGAAGAAATTTGGATTTGGGTAGGGGATGCAGAGGGGGATATGGGCACTATACACAGCCCCGGTAGCCCGGGTTACGGTGAAGGGGTTCCTGTCATGGTCCTTTCCACTACAGAGGAGGACTAGGCAGGGCTGCCCCTTTTCCCCACTCCTGTTTGCTGTAACAATGGAGGTACTGGCAAAATATTTGCGGCTGGCGTTACGGGTTGAGGGTATCACAGTGGGCCGGAGAGAGTTTAAACTGGGGCTGTATGCAGATGATGTGATGCTCCACCTGGTGAAGTCAGGGGCGACGGTCCCAGCAGCCTTGGGTATAATTGAAGAGTATGTGAGGTTCTCGGATTTCAGGGTCAACAGAGACAAGTCTGTGATATTCCCCTGTGCGGCAGACAGGATTAGGGATGTAGATGCGCTTGGGCCACTGGGACTGCAGATCCAATGAGAAGGTCTCAAATATCTTGGTATATATATATATATATAGTTAGACCAGGAGAAGACTTGGGCATGGCCAATTACCCCCTTTTTGAGAAGGTGTACACAGAGATGACCATATGGGGGAGGGAGCAGCTCTCTTGGATGGGGAGGCTCAAAGCAGTGAAGATTAACCTTCTCCCGAGGGTGTTATATTTGTTTCAAATGCTGTCTGTCAGGGCCCCAGAATCACTTCTGGGGGAAGCGAAGCTACGCATCTTGAAGTTCCTCTGGCAGGGGTGGAAGCCCAGGATGGGATATGGAACACTGATATTGCCAAAAGAACAGGGGAGGAGTGGGGCTCTCAGACTTGTTAACATACTACAGGGTGGCACAATTTAGGGCCCTGGTCCCGCACTTAAGGGACGACCCGGAGAGGCAATGGGTATTCTTGGAGAACCAGCATGTTCTCCCGGCAACATTGGGGGAATGGCTCTGGGTCCCAAGAAATAGGCTCCCTAGGCATATCCGAGAGCATCCAGTCTTGGGAGTCCATTGAGAGGTTTTGGGAATGGGTGGGAAGAAGGAAGGGATCACTACTTGGCCCTCCCCCATGAGCCATATCTGGGCTCACCAGTGAGGGATGCGATACCGGAGGTTGAACGACATCAGTCGTGGTTTGAAGGTGGACTTGCTAGGGTAGGCCAGTTGTGGAAAGGAGGGGACTTCATTTACATTCAGGACCTGGAAAAGGCGCAAATTGTCAGTGCTCCTGTACCTCTGGTTATAGGGAGCCTTCACAGCAGAAAAGTGGAAGGACTACATTCAGAGGGAGCTCATGCCAGTTGAGAGGTTCTCGATGGACATACAGAAATTAAGGGCCTTATCTCACGTCTCTATGTAGCCCTCCTGGAACCAAAGGTGGGGGCCATATCTGGAATTGGCGCTAGGTGGGAAAAGGACCTGGGAGTGTAGGTGGGGGAGCACCTCTGGCAACTGATGTGCAGGAGGGCTTTTAAAACTTCCATAGCATGTCAGTACAAGCTCCACGCAGTGAAGTTGCTACATCAGTGGCAATACAATCTGATGCGCTTGTCCAAAATTTTTACGACAGTCGACCCCCACTTATGGAATGTTTGCGGGACCAGGACCAATTGCTGGTACATCTTTTGGGGCTGCGCCACAGTACAGGTGTATTGGACAGAGGCCCTAGACTGGATCAAGGAGGCGGGGAGAGGGGAATGTAAGCTTGATCCCTTGCTGGTGCTGTTTGAATTAGAGAAGCGTGAGGATCATTGATTTCCCCTCACGCCACTGGTACACTTCCTCCTCTTGGCGGCACATGCTTGCCATGCTAGATATTGGAAAAGAATTATCCTTCCCACAGGGAAAGAGTGGTCTAATACAGCAAAGGCCATTTATGCAATGGAAAGGATCATAGCGGCAATTCAAGGGGGAAGTGCACCCATAGAAATGGAATGACTCCAATTTTGTAGTGTGTTTGGGTAGGGGGTGAAGGAGGTGGTTGTTCTACAAAGAGATTGGTGGCCCAGCCTGAGAGACTTTTAAAGATAGGGATGAGCTGAGGACACTGAGATTAGGTGAAATATGGGTGTATGGACCACTGGACAGTTACTGATCTACAAATGAAATGTCTGTTATATCTTGTTGCCAAAACTAGAGTTTAGTTGAAACAAAGGAGGTGGGGGGCTGGGGGTGGGGCTTTGGGGGGGGCAGGGAGAGTTTTCTGGCAAGTGGGAGAAAATACCTAGACTTGAGACACAGCAGTAAGTAAAAAATCACCCAGATTTGAGGCACCTGGCAAGTGGGAGAAAACACCAACATTTGAGACATAGCAGTAAGTAAAAAACACCTTGATTTGAGGAACCTGGCAAGTGCATAAAATGTCTAAATCTGAGATACAGCAGTAAGTAAACACCTAGATTTGAGGCCCCTGGCAAGTGGAAAAAACACCTAAATTTAAGACACAGCAATAAGTAAAAACACCTAAATTTGAGGCACCTGGCAAGTGGAGAAAACGCCTATATTTGAGACAAAGTAGTAAGTAAAAAAACACCTTGATTTGAGGCACCTGGCAAGTGCATTAAACATCTAAATCTGATATACAGAAGTAAGTAAAAAATACCTAGATTTGAGGCACATGGCAATTGGGTTAAATGCCTAAATCTGAGATACATCCGTAGGTAAATAGGTAAAAAAAAAACTAGATTTGTGGCACCTGGCAAGTGGGAAAAACAACAAACACCTAAATCTGAGATACAGCAGTAAGTAAAAAACACCTAGATTTGAGGCAACTGGCAAGTGGAAGAAAATACCCAGGCTTGAGACACAGCAGTAAGAAAAAAACACCTACATTTGAGGCACCTGGCAAGTGGGCAAGAACGCCTAGTCTTAACACATAAGGAACTATGGGGTTCACCTTTCTGTATTCTTGGCCAGGAGATGTGTGTGCTGGCAGGCTTTGGAGATTTTGGAAAGTGATTGAATAGTTGAGTGGGAGGAAGGGTTAGGAGATGTGGTGATGGTGTGAGGGTTTGGATAGTCAGATTTAATGAAGGGCATTAGCATATTTTGTATATGTTTTGATTGTTTAAAATGGGATATTCAGTTATTTAGAAGGTATCCACCCAAATGTAAGGGCGGGGGTCATGAGAGTGTGGTCAGCATGGGGGTTTGGTCAATGGGAAACACACACAAGATTTCTGAAATTGTGGAAGGTTTATTGGGGTCTGTAGGAAATAACAGTCACACTTGGTAAGTCATACAGAGTCCAGAAGCGACTGAACGTAGAGTGTGCATGCTCTACGGTGACACTCCGGTGCAGGGTGGAGAATAGAAGCCATTAGTGAAGCTTGTGTTATTGTGCTGACTCAGTAGTGTAACACTTCACACCCTCCAATTCAAACAAATAGTGAACAAACCCTCAACCCAGTTTTCTGCAGAGATGGACTCTTAACCATTGCCACACCAGTGCCATCATATGGAGCGATCACCATATGATCCTATGTGCCATGAAAATCCTAAAACACATGATGCCGACAAACGTAAAACTTCCTGTAACTAACAAAAGAAAATGGAAGAGTTTTGACAACGAAATGCTAACAGAGCTACTGGAATTAACCAACTCAAACACCTTCCAGCTCAATAGAATGACACCGGACTCAGCAGAAGAAAAACTTGAAACATGGAGCTCAGATGCACTAGAATAATTGGACTTGCAAAACTCTTCACACCCACAGCAAAGAAAATTGCACTAAGAACTGATCAGACAAAAACAAATGACAAATCCAAATTTACAAATCAGTAGTCCTAAAAGCAAAGACAACATACTACACTAGAAGAATCCAATCAGCACCAAGCCCACAAAAAGAACAATTCAAAATCATCAACAAAATCAAAAACCCAGCCTTGCGCAAGAAAATGCATTGTACCTTCACAGTCCCTATGTGACAACATCACTACCCACCGAAGGACAAAAATAGAATCAATACAACATACCATTGATGCAAGCTGCCCTACCAAAAACACCCCGGAACCAGCATGCCACCAATCACCACAACACTCAATCGTTTCGTACCAATAAGCAAAGGAGCATTCAACAAACTAACAAAAGACACCAACCTCACCAAATCCCCCTTTGACCCATGCCCACATGGCATCTTAAAAAAAAAACTCCTAAACCGCAGAACGCCAGCCCAATACTTCCAGCTACTAATGAACATATCCCTAA
The DNA here is from genome assembly GCF_040938575.1 of Ambystoma mexicanum. Lineage (NCBI taxonomy): Eukaryota > Metazoa > Chordata > Amphibia > Caudata > Ambystomatidae > Ambystoma > Ambystoma mexicanum. The sequence goes on from NC_090936.1 coordinate 838,142,549, forward strand.
ACACGGGATTAGTACCTAAAACTTTCAAATCAGCATACATCAAGCCCTCCTAAAAAATGAATCAGGACATTTGGAAAACCCTACCAACTGCAGACCTATGTTAAATCTACCCTATCACGCAAAAATCCTTGAGAAGCTCATTTACAAAATACTACTCAAGCATATGGAAAGCAACAGAATACTCGACCAGTCCCAAGTTGCTTCAGTTCCATGAGAGGAACAGAATCAGCCTTCCTATCCATATGAGACGACCAAAAAATAAACAAAGACAACGGCACCCAATCAGCCCTAATACTACTAGACATATAAACTGCCTTTGAGTCAATCAGACACACAGCACTAATACAGAGACTGGAGGAAAAAGGCATAACAAATCTCTCAGAAAGAATACACTTACATCTAACACTAAAAGCATCACCTGTGGCGTACCACAAGGATAAATCATCTCCCCACTCTTCAACATCTACATGCCCTTCTAATGAAACTCATACAAAACCATGGTCTGACTGCCTACAACTACAAAGACGAAACACAGTTCATCTGTGGCTCTTTAAAACACTATTCAGTTATATAAGTGCTTAATAAATGGTTAATAAATGAATAAATACATACATTTTCAAGATGACCTCTGCCCAAGACCCAAACAACACCCTCAACAAATATCTCACAGACATATACACCTGAATGATAAACAACAATCTCAAACTAAATCCAACAAAACCAGAAATAATGATCCCTCTCCAGAAGACAATGCAATGCAGACATACCTGAGCTGGCCAATGTGCATCGGAACCCAACCAGAGACATTGTCAGTGATAAAAAAAGCTGGAAATCCTCATCGACAATGGACTCTCACTAGACCCACAAGTCAATGCAATAGCAAAGAAATGTTTCTACCTCTTGCGACTTATATGAGGGATAGTCCCATAACTCATCTCCCCACACAGAACACTCGCAATCATCTATTATATATTATCGAGACTGGACTATGCAGAAAGCCTCCACCTTGGAATGCCAGAACACTTCACAAAAAATATTACATCCAACATACTGCAGCAAGCCTGCTCTTCAGGCTATACAGAAGAGGCCACATAACACCAGCCCTGAGCAGTCTACACTGGCTAGCAGTAAAAAAAAAACGCATTAACTTCAAAGCCTCCTACATTGCCCAGAAATCACTACATGGACAAGGAGCCGAATTTCTCCAAGCTAAAATCAACCTCTACCAACTAGGAAGAAAATTAATATCAAGCAACTACTTTCAAATAGAAACGAAAAACTATGAGGAAAGGAAATTGGAAAGAACTGCATTCTCCTATTTCATGGTGAAACTAATGAACTCGATACGGAATGAAATAAGAATGGCAGAAAATCACCTAACCTTCAGGAAACAACCGAAAACCTAGCTATTCAACCCACTGAACCAAGCATAAAACATGCACCCCAACAAACCATACTCTGCATCCGAAATAAACATGGGACAATAAAGAACCAACAATAAAACAACATGCACCCGAGCAAAACAGAAACCTAAACCACCCTCCTCTTCTCCACCCCTGCATACCTCCCACGTACTATACTACACACACCCAAAAGGGCCAGCTAAACTACACACAAAAGCACACAAACCACAAAGCCACTGCTAACTGTTGGGGGTTTTGTGTTTGAGGCAATTACCTTATTTTGGTGGTAATTTAGTATTGGTGTAATCTAGCAGTATTTTGGCACTATTTTGTTATGGTGGTAAAATTAGTGGTGAGCAAATTCAGAATCCTTCCCCATATGATAAGACAAACCTTCCCCCTTTTATAGCTATAATATACTTTGGACTGAAGTACTTAGACCTAGCACATTTAGAATAGAACACAGCTTGTCAAAAATCGCATATGCATTTCCAATGACATATCTACATCTGAGCCTATGCCCTTGGAGGTCTTTGTTCCATCTCAGCATGCATGATGGAACACATTCATACAACACACCAACTTTCTAGCTTGTATATATAATTTTTCCTTTTCTCTGATTTTACCTCCAGCAGTAAATTCTTTTTACCACTGTGGTGTAGACACCAAAGTGCCTCCTATTTACTTCCTCCCGCTGACACATAAAGCTTTGGAGACATAAAAAAGATCCTTACAACAAGTCAGTCTTCATACCTTTTATAAATCTGTTAAATGTCATGCCATTTACAATAAAAGCATAATTAAATCAGGAACAAGGCATTCCTCAAATCTTACCCACATCAACACTGCTGCGGTTACCTAAAAACAAGAAATATAAACAAACATTGCAGTACATGGAAAACATTTATAAATGTGGCATTCTGTCCTTTTCTCAATTAGCGCATGTAAAAGAACACGCAGAACATTTTTGTTTTAAAAATAACCTCCTGAGCTAATTCAAACCACGCTCCTCATGTTTTGCTTCACTTACAATGAGTTATGAGACTCCTGCGCTTTGCCTGGGACAATCTCTTTCTGCCGTGGTTTATCTGTGGTGAAGTTTTACAACCCCTGCACTGCCTGTTCGCACCCCCGGAGTCAGCCTGGGGATCCCGGCAAACTTCAACGCCAGGGTGTTGACTCTCTCCGAACTCCCTCCTGCAGACTGCAGCGCCAGAAAGGAAAAAGGTCCAGCCATTCGGTTCAACCCCCTATTTAATCAATCTTCCTGTCAATCAAAAACAGAGCTGCCTCCCCCTGATGTATCTGGACACCTCCTAGACTCCTGACTCCACTGCCCAGCCACCAACGAGAACATGTATCAACTTATTTCCTGCACACTGAAGAGATTTCAGAATGCACAAAAGACAGTTTATTTTCTTTTTCTACCGTGCATATTTCTAAAACAGAATTTCTATCCGAGTTTACGGACATTGCATTGCAATGTTAATCAGGGGAATTAATTAGTTACTGGGGTGTTGTTAATAGGGAAGTTAGTTAGTATAGGTTATTTTCTGTAATGCAGTTTTACACAGATGGGAAAGCTCATAATTTGTATATTGCACTTTGAATTCACTGCCTTTTTCTTGCATTCTGTTTTGTCATGGAAATCCTAATTCACTGTTATAATGAACCAATGTGGCATTTCACCTGCTCCACTTAATTTCCCATCTCTTTTCTGCATTTAGACAAATCCCACTAAATTGCACCCATTTTACTGGCTGCTTGTATTGAAAACAGTCATCTGCACACGTTTTGTAGTGGCTGCTTTTAAAACACTGTCATCTGCATTTGAACCCATTTTGTTGCTTCCATTGAAAATTATAATGAATGAATGCCATATATTCCTACAAACAACGAGCAAACCAGACACTGGATGCTACCCCTCTGCAAAAAGCAAACCGAGTGCCCACAATAAAGCACACCAAAGCACACCCAGAAAGCTGACATACACAGATGCCAGTTACGCCTCATTCTCGAAGATTCAACAGAGGAGCACAACATCTATCCTATCCCTCCTACCCCACCCACTTTTCTTACTGAGCCATATGAGCACCTGGAGACCATACACATGAGAACAGTGTGCAATATTGCCATGAGGTGTGGCTTTGTCCGATGGTGCACTCACAATAATGTTGTCTCATACTGACCTGTACACCTGAAGTAGCTCCCCATACCATGAGGTGTGGCTTTGCCAGATTGTGCACTTACATTCATTTTGTCGTATGCTTACCTGTACACCTGGAGAAGCCCCCGTACCATGAAACGTGACTTTGCCAGATTGGGTACCCACAATAATTTTGTCATGCTGACTTTTGAAACTGCAGTTACCCCCGTACCATGAGATGTGGCACTGTCTGAGCATGTTCTCTAGATCCACCTAAATGTTGTAACCCACATGTGTGGACTCACACTTTGTAGAATGTCATTATACACTTACTGTAACTAGCGCTTAGATACCTGAGGGTTGTGTGCGATGCTATACATGTTAAATAGATAAATAAATAAACAAATAAAGTTTCAATTATCATAACATAACTTGTGGTGGGAGAAATGTACAGATATTCCAGGAAGCAGGAGATAATTATAAGTGTCCATCTCGTGAATTGAGTGAACTGTACAGGTGCTGTACGGTGATACTTGAGTGCAGACATTCAGTAGGTAAAAGATACAAGATATTATTTCTGGATTTAGGGGAACTGCACAGGTGCTCTTTTGTCTCACTACAGTGCAAGAGGGAGAAGAGAATCCCTGATTGCACCTTGTACTGTTGATAACATGCTCACATGACACTCACGCAACAGGAAGAAGTACATGCTTGTAAGACACCAGGCAACACTTTGAATGTAAGGATTCCAGAGGAGAATCATCCATAGGGGAGTTGATAGCTCAGAAAAGGTGGAGGATGAAGATATCTAAGTGGCTAGTACCTTGTCATTTACAGGTGGGCTTGTCACAGCAGACAATTGATCAAATGTCGTTGCTGCCTTAAAAACTGGTAACACTATACACATCCCCTGCATTGAACATGTACTACACCATCACACACTTTGTTAACAGCAGTCAACCGGTAAAGGAAATGGCCACAGTGGAACCGAGGATCTAATACAATTTCAGCTAGTCTTACCTTGTGGAAAAATACCCTCTGGCAGTTACAGATGTGCCACGTTACAGCTTGACCTGAAGGCATCAGTATCCAGTCTTTGGAATAACAAGTTGCACATGTTGGAAAGTCTACGGGAACAGTGCAATGCAATCTCAAACCATTGCATCACAAAAATAAGAGCACTAGAATTGGTTTACTTGACATCAAGCCACTAACAGTTGCTGCACAATGGCTGTTCTGGGCTGCAACCTTTTCAGCGGGCTACCTAGAAGGTTAGCAATAATGCATCACTTGCTGAGGTTCTCGCACTGGTATAAATGCCTGAACTCAATATTTCCAACATGGCAATTCCAGTGACTTGGCAAGTGATGAAAAGGTGGCACAACTTGTGAGGGACCTACTTACAACTTTGCAGGGTGATCCACAGGTATATGAAATAAAGGTAATATCGAGTACCTGCTATCTGCCTTTTTTGGACCAAGGTGGATTTGGAGCCACTGCAAATGTAGACAAAACCACTGAGATCAATTGCAAAATTGGAGTAATACATGAGCTTTTTCATTTGAAATGGGTTCTATAGTCACGGACAAGGAGGTTGCAGCTACCTTTTCGATAGCCTCTCATCCAAGGTTGGAGAAGTATGCTGGCCAGCATAGGATAACAAAGTGCACAGTGCATGCCACATTTAAGCAACACCTAGTGTACGGCAGTCTGGTAGATCTTAAACAAATTCTTAGTAGTAGAAGTCTGTTTGTCTGTTTGGTTTTCAGATTGTTGATGAATGTGTCAAAGGGACTGCACATAATGCAATACTGCATAATCATCCAATTAATTTTGCCCCTGGGTGGATTCAGGTGACAGTATACATGAACTTGGAAGGTATGGCATTACTTCTTCTTTGATTTATTTTATAGTAACCTGCTCTGTAACACTGGGCTTTCTAACAAACCCAGATCTCCTGCATCCTCTAGGTGACATCCCCTGCTATGACCTAATAATCGTTTAGCACCACTAGAAAACCTGCACAATAGTCTTAGCACTTCGCCATTTTGCCACAATAAACAATGCTATGAATTTGACAATTGCATGGAAGGCCAATGCTAATTCACCGGCACATTGAAAATGAATGAGATATGTAAGTCTGCTAGAGACAAAACATGTTGATGCATCATTGCAGGTGTTGGCACCACACGTTATAAAATAGTGCAGATATCCCTTGTTCATGCTCATGTATTGATTTACTTGGGTAAATCGCATTCGAATGAACCTGAAATAGGCTGACTATACCGCCATTTGAAGTTATCTGCCATTTTGATTAACTCCTGCTTTCTGTCCCATGTTAGAATTTGTATTTTCGGCTCCATCAGAGTAAAATTAACTTTTTACTGTGTCAACGTAGACAAAACATGCTGAAGTGGATTGTTTGACCTGCACTAAGGAAATCTTTGAGTTAAACAAGAGCCATGCTAATCAGTAATTTAGATGCCATCTGTACCAACAGTGTCTTCCCCGTTCAGTAGTGAAACAGAATTATGAATAGCTGAACATGTGCTTTTGCAGAAATCTTTGTTTTTGCTCCTTGAAGCTAAGCTGAATTTAAACTTAAGAACAAATGGTAGACAAATGTAAGTAAATGAAATGAGGACTGTTACCTTTGTGTCCAATTATTGAAAAACTCATGAAGTGTTGAACAGAAAACAACCAGCTATTCAAGAATGTTTTAACATGTATTAGTTATGTGGGAAGGCTATGCACCCTAGGTAAATGTGTTACAAGAAGAGGGGCTGGAAGATGTGTCCGGGATTGTGAGAAAAATGTATGAATCTTCATGTTTTTGAAATGTCCAGCATTCTCTCATCTCACAGTGTCTGCTTGCACACATTGCGCGGTGTTGAGAGCCAGACAGCTGTTCTGTTATAAATAAAGTGTACTTGTACCATAGTACTTGTGACTGGCGTATTTCTATTATGTGGTATTAAGCCTTGATATTATTTTAATCTTTCATGTTCATGAAAGAAAACATTCCTAGCGATAACAACTGTACCTACTAGTGTTCCAGCCCTTTGATTTCCTGATTCCAGCAAGCCATTTCTTCTACACTGTCATTGGAAATGGGGCTATTCCAAACCAGTGTTGACAGAAAACCACAGTGAGAAGCACGGTTGCATGGCCTATTAAAGCCCTCATAAGGATTAACTGCAAGTAGACTGAAATCTTCCTTGTGTTCAGTCACAGCAGTTGCCTTATCTTCAGAAAGTTTGGGCCAAGGGTCAACCCTCATTAAAGTAGTGCTAAATGCAGTTACAGCATTATGGTTAGAAACAAAAACACAACATTTCTCTGCTTCACATCTCTCAAAACATGAGTGTGTTTTATTGAATAATTCTGCAAATGTGACTTTTGCATGATGCTCAGTTATAAAACCTGCCTCGATGAGCCTGACAGACAGCAACCTCCACAAATTGCTTTTTGGTAACAGCTGTCCTTAGAATCCTGAAGTGGTGTATTATGTGAACTGGTCATGTTTGAGGAATTGAACGTGGGGTAGTGTCTAGTGTGAACCACTCATTAAGTCAATGAATGTGGACATATTCTAGATGCGTTTTCTGCCCAACTTTCTGATCTCATTGAACTAACAAGAGCATGTACCATGGCTAAAGGGAGGAGGGTGTAACAGTGTATATCATTCATGTTCTGTATTTGGGTTTGTGCATGAGTGTGGTTTGCCTTGAAATGACAAAGGGTTCTTAGGTGCAGCTTGGTCAACCATAAATCATTCCCTGTGCCTGAAAACTCTCCTTACATTATGAATAATATATCAATAAATAATAATAAAAGTACCCAATCATTTTTATCAAAGAGTTATCAGTGATTAAGTGTGCTGCCCACAAAAAACCCAAAGGCCAATGTGGCATGGTGGAATGCCTTTGCCAGTAGAGCATCAAGGGGGGGGCTACCATTTCTCCTGTTCCCTTGGATGTAAAATAGTTTTCCAAGACTCAAGTATAGGCACTTAGTCCTCCTTTTTCTAATATTAATGTACTTGTTGAAATGCAGGAGCATGCATAATATGTTGAAAAGAATACTTGGGGCAAATCAAGTGCAAGTTACATAGAAACAAATGATGGTGTTCTGATGGTACTGTGATCTCTCCTATGTGATTTTGCATGTTTGCAACACAGGTTGGCGGATGGTTGATCAGACATGGAGACAGTGGTATGTGACAGCATTTGTATCAGTGGCAGAACAATTGTGCAATCAGTGTCTGGCGTGTCAGAATTACAATGTGTTCAAAGGCACCAAAAAGAGTCAATGAGTGCAGCCCACACTCTGGGCATCTCCTTCTTTAATGTTATCTAATTGCCTGAAGTAACAGGTTTGGATTATATCCTCACAATTGTTAATAGCTCTCAAATTAGGTGGAAGCAAATCCCACATGCCAACCAGAATTGACGGTAGCAGTTAAAGCATTAGTCAGATATTGTATTCCATGCTTCAGATTGTTAGTGAGCATTAACTGTGACTGTGGCACACAATTCAGGAGTATTGTTAGGTACTGAAAATCCAGCAGTATCTCCACTATCCCTATCACCCACCATCAGTGGCAGTGGTTTAAAGACAAAATAAAATTCTGAAAAAACACTTCAAAAATATTTTCTGAAACGGACTTCTCCAGATGAACTGAACCTTGCTTTAATGAGTATGCGAAAGACCACAAAGAGAATGGGGTCATTCCGAGTAGGGCGGTAAGGGTTAACGGTCACCGTTAACGAGACCGGTGCCGTTAAACCCTTACCGCCCTATTCCGAGTTCCTGTTGCGGGTTGGTACTTAACGCCTGGTTTTTGCAGGCGTTAAAAATCCAACCCGCAAAGGGACCTAGGAGCTAATTACGGCACCGTAATTAACGGTGCCGTAATTAGTGCCTTCCCCATTCCCATAGAGCCCTATGGGGCAAAAATGGGAATGGGGAAGGGCCATTGGTGAATGGGGAATTACCGACCCCGCCAACCTTGGAATGGGGCGGTAATTCCGCAATTCACCATGGCGGAGTCGGAAAAATAACGGCGTCAACCAAGGCGCTAATAGCGCCTTGGTTAACGCCAGGGTCGGAATGAGGCCCAATGATGGGTTTTGGCCCATATGAAATTCTCACTAGCAGACCAATGTGCTTACCAGAGTTACTGCTGGTAGATTGTGTCATGTCACTGTACTGCCAGAACCCAGTCTTTAGGCAAATCTGTTAAAATTCGGTAGGCACTGCCAAAGGAGCCTGAAATGCTCAGACACCCGCTCAAGCTATGGAAGTTGGTCTAGAAGAAATGTTTAGTGTCTAGTTGAAGTCCTCCTCGTGATCAACACTGCTGTCTGCTGCAGAGACGTATCAGACTGGATTAATTTCCGTTTTTGTCAACATGTTTCACCAAGTTGAGGTGCTACCTGGTGGTTCTGTTTAGCTGTGTTGTTGTTGTTTCATTTACATTTAGGGGAGTTGAACATCAGCAGTTCTCTCTAGCTGTATTGTTGTTGTTTCGTTTAAATATAGGGGAATTGAACTATCAGCAGACAATTGGTGACTGTGATCCAGGAGCAACACAAAAGGAGATTAAAGACATTTGCACTGTGCCAAGAAAAGGGTCATATTAGTATGGCAGGGAGGTAATTGCAGGACTGCATTGTGGAATGGTGTATCATTTATTATTTGGGAATATTTCCTGGAGCCGGACAGTTTAGAATCAGCCAAGTGTCTGCAAGTTGAAAGACTTTCCCAAATCGGGATTCAAATGATTGGGATTGGCTCCTTTCACTGGAATGGGGCAAGAAAAATGTGGCTCCAAAAATTGAAAGGTTTTCCCCTAAAATGAACATTCATCCTGTGAAACCAAATGGGTGGCCAAGATCAACACAAAAAAAGAATCTGAATTATGTTGCACAAGAAAGTGATCCAATGGATGACTGATGGTACAAAGAAAGTTGAAATTGAAAAGGTTATGAAGGATTCCTCTTCAATTGGGTTTTCTATCACATGCAAACAAATGAACATGCATACTTTGCAATAGCTCCAGGGTTCTGTTGATGAGATACTGAACCTGCTGAACAAACAGAATTGAAAATGCTATATGACTACACAATCGGTGTACAATGTACTTACAGTAAAGAGATGTCTTTATTCGATCAGAATAAAGATCTCTGCCTAGACATTCTGCCTGTGTTACATACAATTTGCACCCTGATTCAGCGTGTGTATTATAACTTCCCCCCTCCCCTGAAGCATTAGTGCTTGAGAGAATGTATTGACCTGAAAATTCAGAAAGTTGGTATAAAACATGTGTGTTCAAACATGCCCAGCCAATTATTTTTGCCAATATTGAACTTTCAAGTGATGTCTCATTTTACAAAGTGGTCAACGGGGGGTCACCACATTTGGCACATCAGAGGGACACGCTGGCAGGTAAAATCAGGAAGCAAAGAGAACTTACATTTCGTAATAGGGATGAGTCAATGCAGTGGCATTAGCTTGGAATGTATACTGTGGCCATGAAGAAAGGTTGGGTTAGCTGAAGAAAATGCCAGGGTTGTTTGTTAAAAGGGGCAACGTTCACAAACATAGACAAGCATGAGGGGTGCTCAAATAATCAGTGATGTGAGTAGCATCACAAAATACGTGCTATGAAATCTCAACTTTCATGTGACGTCTTGAGGTTCATAGATCTAGTGGAATATGTCATGTGGTGTTATCCAAGAATAGCTGAAAGACAAGTGGAGATTCATCTGAGACAATACCCCCACAATAGTCCTGGCCAGAAAAGCTGAGTGAAACTTCAGGAGTACCAACTATGAGGCGGCCCTGGCATATGATTTCCATCTGGCAGTGCGATGTTGGGATGGTGACATTTCCTTTAATGCTTATGGGTTAGTCAATGGAGTATGGGCCCCAACATATTGAATAACAACTGCATTTTGCACAGGTTGTAGATGGGACTGAGTGGTCAACAGTGATGTCTGGGTGATCCAAGACCACAAGAGACCTAATCGCTATGTTGTGAGTACTCCCAAAGTAAAGCATGATGGTGTGGACTGGTAACAGAATGGACCATGTGTCAAAAAGAACAGCCACAACTTCAGTGTAGGAAAAAAGCAAAGCATGTCCAGGTACTGACCACCATAGGACCAATTCGATGTTAAGATGAGTCTAATGGCTTAAGGATTAATTGAATCAGACTGTTTATTGGTAATGATAGGCATATCTACCCTGTTGCAGGGCTGCCATATGTGTTAGTCAGGCAAACAGAGAAACATTGCATTTGTTGGCCTGCAGACTGGAAAGTGAGATCCATTTTGACGGGTCATACATAGTTCCATACTGCTTTGATAATCTACTACAATTACTTCCTCAGATATAGAAGAGTAAGAATATAAAATGAGAACTATAGGTGTTATATGTGACAATCGAACATGTGAAACATGCTTTCAAATTAGCATATCGAACAGAAATTCTCTGCATTTCACATATATGATTTGTCATCTCAACCAAATGTTCAAACGAGCTGACCTATCTATGTGGACCATACTTATTGCAGTAATAATCACCACTATCATTGTTTTTTCGTTCTGTGCTGGTGTTGATGCCTGAAGAGCCACAATCATTATTTGCATGCACATACCATTACATTACTTCCAATATTACTGATTAGCATACGGCTTTGGATCACCGAAAGAAACAAGAACGATAAAATGGCAGAGATGATGCAACTTGAATACTTGTGAATCAGAATATGCGTGAACACATTAACATGATCATTTAAAAACTAGCATGTTTGAACTGAGTTTTTCATTAGAATAAATCTGTACAAGTAGCCGCATAATCTAAAGGCCCAGTCATAAGCCAGTAATATTGAGGGTATGGGAAATAATCGAATGTAAAAGAACTGAATGAAGTGATATAAAATGTGAGTAAAATGGTGCTCGAAGGAACAAAAGCTGAGGAACTTTTGAAACCAGCATTATTTTCTGTTCTCTCATAAGCACTGACCATCCAGCTATAATGGACAGTGCAACACTGCAGACATGGTTAGCAATATGATGAGGTAGAACCACAAAAACACACACTTGGCTTTTAGAGATTTAGGAAACATAGAAGGCTTTCCAGATATGGCATTAGCATCTGCTCAGAACAAAGGCACGCCCATTGACATGTAACATATCACACACGTGGAGGAATCATTCTTCTTTGAGAAGCAGAATAATGGTCAGGTTGGTGTTAGTGACCGGATCATGAATGAATGATGAAACATTTTTCTGCGGGTGGAGTTATGGGTCGGGTGAACAGCATTATACAGGCACAGCATTGTGCTGCTAAGTTATGCCCCTCAAAATTATGGGATCTTCTGTTAGAAAGTGTATTGTTCAAATGTACTGGCAAAATATCTCTTACTATCTTGAGTATGATTCTCATTGTATAACATGCTTTTAAACACCCTGAAAATCTTTTTTCACCGGCTATATTTTTAGAACAGGATCCTGGGCCTCATAACAACTGTGCCAGTCCGGTAACAACGATGCCGGTAAACATACCGGCACCGTTGTTACGGGACCGGCACAGTACGACTCTGCGGGCGGGTGGCGTCCCGCCCACCAGATTCAGACCTGGTGGGTGGAACTGCCGCCCGCAAGGTTTAACTGAAGCACCGATACCGTTATTAACGGTGCTGATGCTTCTGTGGTCCCCATTCCCACTATGTCCTATGGGACTCAAATGGGAAAGTGGATTTACAATTTACCGGCACCTGACTTCCCAGAACACCAGGTTTGTAATCCCCCAGTGTTACCGGCAAGCCAGGTGCCAGTAAATATTACAAGTCTGGCGGCAACCCGCCGGTAGCGCTGGCAAGGTTACCACTGGACTTCAGTTGAGGGCCACTGCTTCTTGAAAAACCTGTTTCTGTTGCTCTTGCTTTCGTTTTTGCATTGGGTTTCCACAGTTAATACATTAGAATATTGACTGGGCTTTTAAACACACTCTTGCCTTTATCCAGGCCACAGAGACAAGTTGGTTGTGTGTGAAGGGGAGAAGGAGGTGAAGCAAAGAATACCTGTGCAGAATGCCTTCTTTTCCTTGGTTGGAGTGCAAGTGAAGACAGCAGCTTTCTAATCTTACAGTATCTGTTCTGTTCGTATAAAATCCAGGGAGGTGAGACATTGAACTGCTTCATGGCCTTGATACGTTTTCTTATATACATGAATAGTAACTGGCCTATTTTAATATTCACAACAACTCTAGGTATTTCCTTTCCACATTTCCGTAGAAAATGCTTCATTTTTTACAGATATCAGGTGAATGGATCCCAAAATGTAGTCCCTTTGAAGGCATCAGGAAGTAGGTACAGATAACATAGTGTAGTTTGCGCTATAAACCTTTATTAAAATCATTAAAGAGGTTTAGGTAATGTCTACCGTGCCCTATGCTAAGGCGGGATTTCCCTATCTAACTGTAACTAATGATAGTCTGTGTTGGGAAGTCCAAAGTTAATGTCCATCTGTGTCCATAACCTATACTTGCCCTCACATCTAATTGTTCAAACTGTGTAGAGATGTCAGCTTTAACTGAAAAAGTGTTCAAACAAAGGTTCAGAGCTTCTTCCAGCTCTAGTTCAGAAAGGACTTTCCCCTTCTCCAGGGTTCCAAATAGTTCACTTTCAATCACAAATGGGATCCCTACCCCCAAGCTTACAAGTCTTTCTCTGGTTTCACAGCAACAGAATATCTCAGGATTCTTCCCAGCTTTCAGCAGTTTTGGCTCTTTTATCAATATCACAAAGTTCAACTCTGTCAGTTCATCATATGCAAGCTTCTCTGGATATTCAACCATAAATGAATAGATGAATCAAGTGGCTTCTCTTTAGTTTAGTGTGCTTGGTCTATGTTCAGTTGTTCGACCACACGGTCTACCCGTTACAGGTCACGCAACCCACACACCTGACTTACTTCTTTTCCACTGTTGCACAACCACTGCTTCAGCTCAACAGTGTTATAGGACTTTGAATCTCACAGTCCTTTTTATGCACAATTCTTCTTTTCCTTGTTTTTTTTTTTTTACTTTTGTGATTCATGTTCCTTTAAACTCAACCCAAATACTTGCTTTCTTCAGTTTCTATGATACACAGTTCCTTTGATATGATATGATATCATAGGTTATTTATAACGCACTTAATACCCAGAGGTTTCTATGCGCGGACCCGGGGATCGAACCTGTGGTGCTCCGTGACGTCTTGCTTCCAAGGTGAGCTCATTGCCCCTGAGCTATCCTCGCAAGACTTGTATCAGCAGATACGTTTTCCACTTTCCACTCATGTGCTATTCATTCACTGTCACTTTCCTTTAATACGCTAAATTTATTTCCAACACAACGTAATGTCAAATTCCCAGTTCACTCTCCTGCTGTGAATTCGCACTCTGCTCACAGGTTTCTCATTCAACTTCAAGATTCAGATGCACTGCTTTTTTTTACCCTCTCCACGGCCTTCACATTTTTCTAACAGTTTGGTATCCACAAACCACTTCTTTCATCACGTTTTTGTAGCCTTTAAACATCAGTGTTTCACAATTCCAACACTGGCAATCAGCTTGCCTCTGTGGCTCACGTGTAAGTGTTTCAACCTTCTTTCAGCATACGGCTCATACCAGAGCATCCCAGAGTCACTCAGCCCCACTGGACTCACCAGGTACGCTGCCTTCCTGAGTCCTTCTTCGCGTCGGTCGGTCTCTTGCTGCTGCAGCCGTTCCTGGCATGGCAAGCCCCTCATCCTGGGTATCCGACAATGCAAGTCTACAGAGTTGGAGTCCTCTTGACTCCTGGAGGTCGGCAGCCAAACCCTTTGTTGTGACAATGACAGCCACACTCTGCTTCTGCTGCAGTGACTCTGCAGCACCTCAGCATCTCAGACACGTGCCTCCCTGCCTTTTCCTCAGGCTTCTCTGTCTGCAAGCACCTGGCGCCCTTTTCCTGCTTTCCTTTCTCAGACACCTTTACCCTCACCTGAGTGGGCCTTTTATACTGCCACTTTGGCTCCAGGTGCAGGCTATTAGCATGAGTTCACAATGGTCTTGTTACTCAGTCTCCCTCTTCCTCATACCAGTACTGGAGTGGTGTGTGTGCATATCTGAGTCAATAAAGCATGAATGCAAGTTCCTGTGTGGTCTCTTCCTCAACTCAATTAGTTAGTGATGTAAAGTGGGAGATGGTTTTCTAACAGAATAGGGACGGGATTAGAAATATCCCATAATAACCTGGGGGACATCTGATTTTTGATGAAAGGGAAATGGGGGATACTGTGTCTCACCCAATGGTGCCTCATCCCCACTCCCCAAGTCTCCCTCGCATATCCTCCCCAAGGTTAGGATCCAAGAACAATTGCCTTTCCCTGGCCACCTGGAGAGAGGCTATTTGGGGAAAGAAGTGAGGAAGCCCTCAGATTCCTCACACCCTCAGATCTGATGCCATTGATGCAAGATCATTGCATGGTGTATGGACTGTACAGACTGTAAGGTTATTTAGCTTGTTACAACACAGAGTACAGCACTACTGCACAGGATCAATGTGTAGCATGTTTTCTTTTTTTATGCAGTACCACTGCATGGGTTTGGTGCATTGCTATGATGCACTTGTTTCAAGCTATGTGTTGCCAGTGTAACATGGACATATAAGTGAGGGCAAGTTATTCAGTCAAAAACGATTTTTACATATAAAATGCAAATCATTTTTTTTCACAGTTAAAAGCACACATGTGTACATTCAAAATGCACACTATTTTTCACCTGAAATGCCTATGTTGCAAGAGACACATTTGAAAATTAATAAACTAACATCATTAACAAGTAACCTGATCATAACCCACTAATAATAATGTGTTCTTCAGTGCAACATGAATGGAAAATGACAGACTCTGAAAGTCATTATTTAAATGCACATTCAGTTTTTTTTTTCTTTTTGCTCTGCTGTTCTGTCCACAGTAACTGCAGGAAGCAAAGACCTTGAATAAGCAGGAAATCAATTTGTTTACAGTTGCAACTGTATAAGCCAAGCCATTGTGTGCAGAGGGTGGTTAGGGCATGATAGAATTTTATTGGTTAGGATCCTTTGGTAGGAGGAGGTAACCAGACTTTTCTTGTTTAATCTCGAGGATAGCTGGGGAGAGACATCTTGACACAGCTGGATGAAGGACTGGGTTGATAGCTGGGGATGCCTGATTCCTAAAGCAGATTCAACTTGGTTGCAGAGACTGGGATTTCCAGTCAACAAGTCCCAGTTTGAGTGACAGTAAATGCTTGTCCTTGCTGGGTGAACCCCTCCAGAAGGCGAACAGCCAAAGAAGTTACATGCTGAATAAGCCTGGTAATTATCTCGCTGAGGTGTGGGGGCTGAGTGTGTACGGAAATATTCAGTCAGTGTAGTAAAGGAGATTTCTGTGCTTTACCCACGTGTTTAATGTTGCAAATTAATTCTTGTTCCCTGCCACTCTCTTTTCAGTGTATCACAAATAATGCTGTTACTGTGCTATTTCATTTATTTCTGTAAAGAGTGAGATCGTGTTTAAGTGCAACTTTTATAATACACAAAAATATCTGAAAGCAGACAGGTGGTGTGTTTTATATTTACCAATACAGTGCTGATGATGTGGGGAGATGTTTAGACAGTGCAATTGTCATTTTTAAGGTAGCTAAAAATAAGATTTGGCTGCAGCTGAGTGCATGTCATTCAGTATGAGCAATTATAAATAACTGTGTGTGTTGTAGTCTGCCGGAGGTCTATGAGTCAGCAGAAAGGGAGGCCCGGGACATAGTTCACTATCGTATATGAGTTAGTGAAAAATACCACATGTAGCTCATTGTTGTAGATAATTACTATTATTCCTCCGGCAGTTTACGGCTCCTTTCTGCTTGATTCCCTTACAAACTCCTACATTCAAACATATAGAATTGGGTAAACAGCAATTGTAGATACACCGAAAAGTGGAACAAAGCAAGCAGGTAATGGGAGAACACCTAGAGTTGAAGCACAGGAGCAGCGTGGGAGCCTCTAACACTGGAACAAAGTGTTGGGCAGGGATGAGCTAGAGTTGGAGAAAAACAGAAGAGCAGAAGTGGGGAAAAAAACAACTAGAGCCGGAACAAAGCTGTAGTACAAGAAGACTTAGAGCTGAAGCACAGTGCTAGATGGGGGAAACAGCTGCAATTGAACAATAATTGGAGAGACGCTGAGTACCAGAATAAAGCAGCTAAGGGAAGAACACCTAGATTTGAAACATAGGAGCAGTATGAAGACCCCTAGAACAGTCACATAGTGCTGGAGTCAAAAAATGCCTACGTTTCAGATACAGTAGTAAGTAAAAAGCACCTAGAATTGAGGCACCTAGCAAGTGGGAGAAAATGCCTACCTTTGCAACATGACAGTAAGTAAAAACACCTAGATTTGGTATTGTGGAGACCACCAGGGGGCGCAGTCTGAAATGGCAGCATGAAGCTTCAGCTCTGCTCATGGCCTGTCGAACCTGAGTTTGTGGCACTGCCTCCATGCCGTTCTTTTCCGTGAGATTCCTGATCCCCTCCTCCAGGACTTTGGGGGGGGGCCATATGTGTCTGCACCACGCACCTTGGGAGACGTGTGTGGAAAGGTGCAGTGACTGTAAAGTGACGAAAAGCGAGTGGAAGAGGGCTAAAGATGGAACGGATCAGATCAAGGGCTGCAGTCAGGAGAGATTACGGCAGCAGAGAGCTGCCCGACGTGGAGGCAGCGGTACTCTCCTGTGAGAGAGGAGGAGCCACTACCTGTGTCTTTGGCACAGAACGGGCCACCTTGCAGCGGCGGAGCACTCGATTGTAGAAGGAACAACAGAGCAGGCACTGCTGTGAGCTGGACTGTGGGCAGCAGGTGAGGGGGGGAGGAGGTGTCGCCTGCAGTCACTCATCCGCGCACTGTACAAAGCCTCCCCACCAGCTCCACACGGGACATGAATGAGGCCGTGTTAGGCTGGCTCTCCCTCCCCCACCTGACAACACAGCCCGGGAACACCCAGAGGGACAGGGACCCTGGTGCCAGAAAAGACACGCAGTTCCCCCAGCTACATGCAAATGCATGGGGGTGAAAGAAGGGGTTAATATAGCAGTCAGGAGTGCACCTCCTGGCTGAGTGTGCCCACGGGAGACCCAGGGGCAAGGTGTTGGGGATCCCTGGAGGCCTGTAAGAGGGCAGCAACAGAAGGGCCCAGGTGCTCCCCAACGGCAGCTGGAACACTGCAAGAGTTCCTATGAGAACTCGCATGTTGGAGACGGGGTGCACTTTGGAAAGTGTGGTTAATTTTGCCCAAACCGGAGCATCCCATCTACCGTGATATTTTTGCCAGGTCTCACTTCACACCAGGATAATCCTCGAGGTGACACGCAAGTAACCTGTTCGGTGCCCCCAACCCTGAATTCATGCTAGGACCTGTTGTGCCACACAGCAGGACGCCCCCAGCACTGGCAACACAGTGCCATTTGACGGAGAGGGCAAATTGGTTGGATACAACCGGACCCCAGCAGCAAACACTAAGAGGGGTCACTGGCAAGTGAGACAAAGGAGACCGGAGGCAACAAAGGGGTGCAGAGGGCAAGAGAAAGGATAATATTTACAGAGGGCAAACTGGGCCCAGCCAACGCCTGGGAAACTGAGCCTGGAAGCAAGGCTTTGCACCCACTGGAGGAGGTTACCCCAGATACTCAAGGAGCAGTGGAACAGAGACCGAAGGAGATCTTCACAGACCTGCCCCGAGTTGAGGCAGATATACAGAATTAGGGTTCCACCGCATCACACCTAGGGCAAGGCAGATATACTTTTGGCAAATACAAAGTTCCTCGGACCACGTGCAGTCCTAGTGGAGAGGCAGACCTGCCAAGGACCCGGTGCAAAAGTCAAAGAGGTTCCAGTGATAGCCAGAGTACACAGTAATCATTGAGACACACCACCGGGAGGACCCAGTTGTGTCCAGTGGGTACTCTGACCACCAAAGCGCACCACCTGGGGCCAAGCTCGGGAAGGACCAGAGGTTGCCGAGGTACAGCAGCGGGACACAGGAGTGGAAACAGGCCTTGCAGTGTTTCTGGAGAGACCGGGCAGAAGACAAGAGAGGGAGCCCCCCAACCAGAGAAGATATGGCCACAGGGGGAGGCACACCGACACCAGCCTTGCCCAGAGATGACCTCAAGGACATCCTCCAGGAAATCAAGGCAATAAGGACAGACATTCAAGCCTCGATATGTGACCTCAAGGGTCAAGTAGACAAATTGAAGTACAAGATGGAGGGATTGGAAAATAACCATCTACTGTCCGACTTATTGGATATGAAGTATGAGGACCGCCTAACAGATATGGAAATGCGAGAGGAAGAAATCCTCCTGAAGCTTGACGATCTCGAAAACAGAGAACGCCGGAATAACCTGTGTATCCTGGGGGTTACAGAAGAAAAGGGCGAGTCTCCGGTGGAGGTCAGGAGGAAAGTGCAAGGACTGATCAATCAACTCTTCTCCTTGGAAGGGGGGTAGGAGGTGCAACTGGAGAGGGCGCAAAGGGGCAGCGGCAGAGGAGCAAAGGGTCCAAGGCCTATAGTGGTCCGCTTTCTGAGATACAGGAAGAAGATGAAGGTACTTGAGAAAGCTAAGAGGAGCTTCCAGTATGAAGGGGACACGGTCAGGTGTTCCAGGACCTTTCAGGACTTACCTTGACCCATCGCAGAGATTGCCGCCCTCTCGCAGAATGGCTGACAGAAAGGGGCATACGGTATTGCTGGTCCTTCCCCTTTGCACTGTCCTTTGAAAAGGGGGAAGCCGATTACTGGGTGACCAGTGGACAGGAGGAACACCAGATCCTCCAGGTCCTCAAAGGAGGGGACCCTACAGAGGCACAGGGGGGTCGGCGGTTGAACCAATGGAGCAGCGCAGACCAGAGGAACCACACAGTACAAAGAAGAAGAAGCAGGGTGACAGGACATTTTAAAAACTCAACACCCCTTCACAGGGGAACTCAGGGGACTCATGAAGAGTGGGAAGAGATTTTTAAATCAAAATTCATGAGCGAGTTGAAGTGTTGTGTGATTGGTGTAGGAGGAGGCATGGTGAATATGGAATCGAGGGGCTGAGCGAGCACTCATCCCTGGTGGCCCATCATATGGTGGGCGTCTAGTCACGGTTGGGAGGGTGTGGTGGCGGGAGTGAGTCAAGGGGTGTGGGGAATCTAAAAGACCAATATCAAAAGGCAAACTTAAAATTTGCATGCAGAGTGTAGGACCATGTGGGGTCCAGTGACCAGGAAAGAGATTCATTTCTTTAAATGGTGCACTCTGAGAAGGGGGGTCGGGTATAGGTTCTTAAGCTTGGGACATTGAATGTTGAGGGCCTAAATTCACCCATCAAGCACTCGCTCCTGGGGAGGGAAGTGCAGAATTGAGACCTGGATATTTTGTTGCTACAGGAGACAACGATGGTCCAGGGGGAGAAGAGACGTATCCTGGGGTCTCTTGTTGGGCAGACCTTCTGGGCTTCAAGACCCTCCAAGAAATGGAGTGTTGGTGTTATCTTCAACCAAAGATTGAATGTGGTCTACCCAGTGGTCTGGAAAAGAACTGGTGGTGATCTCGGGGTCAATTGAGGGCTTTAGGCTCTCCATCACCTCTATGAATTGCCCATATTTGGGCCAAATGCAGTTCCTACGAGAGACTTTAACATGTGGGCGGATAGGTGGATGGACCATAGTAGTGGGCAGGTCAGTCTGGGAAGTGGGGAAAGGCGAGTAGAGGGAGGATTTGTCGACTACATTTCAGATCAGGGGCTGGTGGACGTGTGGCGGGAATCACACCCTGTGGAGAGGGATTTCACTTTCTTCTCCCCTGTTCATGAATCTCGGACGCCGATAGACTACTGGTTTATCCATCAGTGGCATGCCAGTAGGGTTCTCGCCTGTGACCATATCCCAATCAGTTGGTCTGATCACGATATCGTCAAGTTGTCCACAACCATGACAGGCCTGAGGCCACGGGAGTCCTTGTGACGATGTAATGATACTCGCCAAAGGACTCAGTGTTCGTAGAAGAGATGAGGGCAGCGATTGAGGACTTCTACTGATTTAACAATATGGGAGAAGTGGAAAATGGGATGGTTTGGGATGCGGAAAAGGCTACGTGGAGGAGACTTCTTATCCAAGAGGGTGCTTCCAAGAAGAGGATTAAAACCCTGTTAACTGGGAAACTCTGGGAGGAAATATGTGCCTTGGAGAAAATGGAAGGGAAGGGGTAAAGTGAGAGGACTGAAGACCTTAGGTCGGCAAGGGAGAAGCGCAGAGAATTGAGGGACCTAGAAATGGGCAGGGTGCTGGCCAGCCTGCAGTTCCCGAACAGACATATTATGAAAAGGGAGACAAGGCAGATTCAATGTTGGCGGCCAGGCTTCGAGGCCAGAGAGCGGAGAGATGGGTGATGAGTGTCAGGGATGGAGGGGGGTGGCTTCACTCTCAGGCAGGGGAAGTGGCCCAAGAATTTGCACCGTTTTATGAGAAGTTGTATGGGACAGAAGGCAGGGGGTGAGGAGTTAGGCGAATACCTGGCCGGGCTTCCCTTTCCAAGCTTTTGAATTAGTGAAAGTAGTAAATTGGAAAAGCAAATTACCCATGAAGAAGTGTTGAAGGCTATCAGGGGACTTAAACTGGGGAAAGCTCCAGGAAAGGCTGGTTACACGGCCAGATTCTAGAAGACATTTGCTGGGCCACTCTCACAGAACCTGCCAAGCCTATTTAACAATATTGTTGCCACAGGGAGGGCTCCCCCATACTTTGGGAAGGCTCTGATAACAGTCATTCCGAAGGCAGGAAGGGATCCGGAGAATTGTAGGTATTATCGTCCGATCTCCCAAGCGCATGCAGGGCCTTATGCCAAAATTGATCCACTCTGACCAAGTGGGGTTCATCCAGGGCAGGCATGGAGCGGATACCCTGTTAAAACACTACATTTAATGGGGGCTGCATCAGGGAGTGAGGGGAACCCGGTCCTTGTGGCCTTGGATGCCGAGAAGGCCTTAGACCGTATGGACTGGGGCTTCCTACACGGGGTATTG
This sequence comes from Ambystoma mexicanum, assembly GCF_040938575.1. Taxonomy (NCBI): domain Eukaryota; kingdom Metazoa; phylum Chordata; class Amphibia; order Caudata; family Ambystomatidae; genus Ambystoma; species Ambystoma mexicanum. Next base: position 838,164,232 of record NC_090936.1, read on the forward strand.
AAGAAATTTGGATTTGGGTAGGGGATGCAGAGGGGGATTTGGGCACTATACACAGCCCCGGTAGCCCGGGTTACGGTGAAGGGGTTCCTGTCATGGTCCTTTCCACTACAGAGGAGGACTAGGCAGGGCTGCCCCTTTTCCCCACTCCTGTTTGCTGTAACAATGGAGGTACTGGCAAAATATTTGAGGCTGGCGTTACGGGTTGAGGGTATCACAGTGGGCGGGAGAGAGTTTAAACTGGGGCTGTATGCAGATGATGTGATGCTCCACCTGGTGAAGTCAGGGGCGACGGTCCCAGCAGCCTTGGGTATAATTGAAGAGTATGTGAGGTTCTCGGGTTTCAGGGTCAACAGAGACAAGTCTGTGATATTCCCCTGTGCGGCAGACAGGATTAGGGATGTAGATGCGCTTGGGCCACTGGGACTGCAGATCCAATGAGAAGGTCTCAAATATCTTGGTATATATATATATATATATAGTTAGACCAGGAGAAGACTTGGGCATGGCCAATTACCCCCTTTTTGAGAAGGTGTACACAGAGATGACCATATGGGGGAGGGAGCAGCTCTCTTGGATGGGGAGGCTCAAAGCAGTGAAGATTAACCTTCTCCCGAGGGTGTTATATTTGTTTCAAATGCTGTCTGTCAGGGCCCCAGAATCACTTCTGGGGGAAGCGAAGCTACGCATCTTGAAGTTCCTCTGGCAGGGGTGGAAGCCCAGGATGGGATATGGAACACTGATATTGCCAAAAGAACAGGGGAGGAGTGGGGCTCTCAGACTTGTTAACATACTACAGGGTGGCACAATTTAGGGCCCTGGTCCCGCACTTAAGGGACGACCCGGAGAGGCAATGGGTATTCTTGGAGAACCAGCATGTTCTCCCGGCAACATTGGGGGAATGGCTCTGGGTCCCAAGAAATAGGCTCCCTAGGCATATCCGAGAGCATCCAGTCTTGGGAGTCCATTGAGAGGTTTTGGGAATGGGTGGGAAGAAGGAAGGGATCACTACTTGGCCCTCCCCCATGAGCCATATCTGGGCTCACCAGTGAGGGATGCGATACCGGAGGTTGAACGACATCAGTCGTGGTTTGAAGGTGGACTTGCTAGGGTAGGCCAGTTGTGGAAAGGAGGGGACTTCATTTACATTCAGGACCTGGAAAAGGCGCAAATTGTCAGTGCTCCTGTACCTCTGGTTATAGGGAGCCTTCACAGCAGAAAAGTGGAAGGACTACATTCAGAGGGAGCTCATGCCAGTTGAGAGGTTCTCGATGGACATACAGAAATTAAGGGCCTTATCTCACGTCTCTATGTAGCCCTCCTGGAACCAAAGGTGGGGGCCATATCTGGAATTGGCGCTAGGTGGGAAAAGGACCTGGGAGTGTAGGTGGGGGAGCACCTCTGGCAACTGATGTGCAGGAGGGCTTTTAAAACTTCCATAGCATGTCAGTACAAGCTCCACACAGTGAAGTTGCTACATCAGTGGCAATACAATCTGATGCGCTTGTCCAAAATTTTTACGACAGTCGACCCCCACTTATGGAATGTTTGCGGGACCAGGACCAATTGCTGGTACATCTTTTGGGGCTGCCCCACAGTACAGGTGTATTGGACAGAGGTCCTAGACTGGATCAAGGAGGCGGGGAGAGGGGAATGTAAGCTTGATCCCTTGCTGGTGCTGTTTGAATTAGAGAAGCGTGAGGATCATTGATTTCCCCTCACGCCACTGGTACACTTCCTCCTCTTGGCGGCACATGCTTGCCATGCTAGATATTGGAAAAGAATTATCCTTCCCACAGGGAAAGAGTGGTCTAATACAGCAAAGGCCATTTATGCAATGGAAAGGATCATAGCGGCAATTCAAGGGGGAAGTGCACCCATAGAAATGGAATGGCTCCAATTTTGTAGTGTGTTTGGGTAGGGGGTGAAGGAGGTGGTTGTTCTACAAAGAGATTGGTGGCCCAGCCTGAGAGACTTTTAAAGATAGGGATGCGCTGAGGACACTGAGATTAGGTGAAATATGGGTGTATGGACCACTGGACAGTTACTGATCTACAAATGAAATGTCTGTTATATCTTGTTGCCAAAACTAGAGTTTAGTTGAAACAAAGGAGGTGGGGGGCTGGGGGTGGGGCTTTGGGGGGGGCAGGGAGAGTTTTCTGGCAAGTGGGAGAAAATACCTAGACTTGAGACACAGCAGTAAGTAAAAAATCACCCAGATTTGAGGCACCTGGCAAGTGGGAGAAAACACCAACATTTGAGACATAGCAGTAAGTAAAAAACACCTTGATTTGAGGAACCTGGCAAGTGCATAAAATGTCTAAATCTGAGATACAGCAGTAAGTAAACACCTAGATTTGAGGCCCCTGGCAAGTGGAAAAAACACCTAAATTTAAGACACAGCAATAAGTAAAAACACCTAAATTTGAGGCACCTGGCAAGTGGAGAAAACGCCTATATTTGAGACAAAGTAGTAAGTAAAAAAACACCTTGATTTGAGGCACCTGGCAAGTGCATTAAACATCTAAATCTGAGATACAGAAGTAAGTAAAAAATACCTAGATTTGAGGCACATGGCAATTGGGTTAAATGCCTAAATCTGAGATACATCAGTAGGTAAATAGGTAAAAAAAAAACTAGATTTGTGGCACCTGGCAAGTGGGAAAAACAACAAACACCTAAATCTGAGATAAAGCAGTAAGTAAAAAACACCTAGATTTGAGGCAACTGGCAAGTGGAAGAAAATACCCAGGCTTGAGACACAGCAGTAAGAAAAAAACACCTACATTTGAGGCACCTGGCAAGTGGGCAAGAACGCCTAGTCTTAACACATAAGGAACTATGGGGTTCACCTTTCTGTATTCTTGGCCAGGAGATGTGTGTGCTGGCAGGCTTTGGAGATTTTGGAAAGTGATTGAATAGTTGAGTGGGAGGAAGGGTTAGGAGATGTGGTGATGGTGTGAGGGTTTGGATAGTCAGATTTAATGAAGGGCATTAGCATATTTTGTATATGTTTTGATTGTTTAAAATGGGATATTCAGTTATTTAGAAGGTATCCACCCAAATGTAAGGGCGGGGGTCATGAGAGTGTGGTCAGCATGGGGGTTTGGTCAATGGGAAACACACACAAGATTTCTGAAATTGTGGAAGGTTTATTGGGGTCTGTAGGAAATAACAGTCACACTTGGTAAGTCATACAGAGTCCAGAAGCGACTGAACGTAGAGTGTGCATGCTCTACGGTGACACTCCGGTGCAGGGTGGAGAATAGAAGCCATTAGTGAAGCTTGTGTTATTGTGCTGACTCAGTAGTGTAACACTTCACACCCTCCAATTCAAACAAATAGTGAACAAACCCTCAACCCAGTTTTCTGCAGAGATGGACTCTTAACCATTGCCACACCAGTGCCATCATATGGAGCGATCACCATATGATCCTATGTGCCATGAAAATCCTAAAACACATGATGCCGACAAACGTAAAACTTCCTGTAACTAACAAAAGAAAATGGAAGAGTTTTGACAACGAAATGCTAACAGAGCTACTGGAATTAACCAACTCAAACACCTTCCAGCTCAATAGAATGACACCGGACTCAGCAGAAGAAAAACTTGAAACATGGAGCTCAGATGCACTAGAATAATTGGACTTGCAAAACTCTTCACACCCACAGCAAAGAAAATTGCACTAAGAACTGATCAGACAAAAACAAATGACAAATCCAAATTTACAAATCAGTAGTCCTAAAAGCAAAGACAACATACTACACTAGAAGAATCCAATCAGCACCAAGCCCACAAAAAGAACAATTCAAAATCATCAACAAAATCAAAAACCCAGCCTTGCGCAAGAAAATGCATTGTACCTTCACAGTCCCTATGTGACAACATCACTACCCACCGAAGGACAAAAATAGAATCAATACAACATACCATTGATGCAAGCTGCCCTACCAAAAACACCCCGGAACCAGCATGCCACCAATCACCACAACACTCAATCGTTTCGTACCAATAAGCAAAGGAGCATTCAACAAACTAACAAAAGACACCAACCTCACCAAATCCCCCTTTGACCCATGCCCACATGGCATCTTAAAAAAAAAACTCCTAAACCGCAGAACGCCAGCCCAATACTTCCAGCTACTAATGAACATATCCCTAAACACGGGATTAGTACCTAAAACTTTCAAATCAGCATACATCAAGCCCTCCTAAAAAATGAATCAGGACATTTGGAAAACCCTACCAACTGCAGACCTATGTTAAATCTACCCTATCACGCAAAAATCCTTGAGAAGCTCATTTACAAAATACTACTCAAGCATATGGAAAGCAACAGAATACTCGACCAGTCCCAAGTTGCTTCAGATCCATGAGAGGAACAGAATCAGCCTTCCTATCCATATGAGACGACCAAAAAATAAACAAAGACAACGGCACCCAATCAGCCCTAATACTACTAGACATATAAACTGCCTTTGAGTCAATCAGACACACAGCACTAATACAGAGACTGGAGGAAAAAGGCATAACAAATCTCTCAGAAAGAATACACTTACATCTAACACTAAAAGCATCACCTGTGGCGTACCACAAGGATCAATCATCTCCCCACTCTTCAACATCTACATGCCCTTCTAATGAAACTCATACAAAACCATGGTCTGACTGCCTACAACTACAAAGACGAAACACAGTTCATCTGTGGCTCTTTAAAACACTATTCAGTTATATAAGTGCTTAATAAATGGTTAATAAATGAATAAATACATACATTTTCAAGATGACCTCTGCCCAAGACCCAAACAACACCCTCAACAAATATCTCACAGACATATACACCTGAATGATAAACAACAATCTCAAACTAAATCCAACAAAACCAGAAATAATAATCCCTCTCCAGAAGACAATGCAATGCAGACATACCTGAGCTGGCCAATGTGCAATGGAACCCAACCAGAGACATTGTCAGTGATAAAAAAAGCTGGAAATCCTCATCGACAATGGACTCTCACTAGACCCACAAGTCAATGCAATAGCAAAGAAATGTTTCTACCTCTTGCGACTTATATGAGGGATAGTCCCATAACTCATCTCCCCACACAGAACACTCGCAATCATCTATTATATATTATCGAGACTGGACTATGCAAAAAGCCTCCACCTTGGAATGCCAGAACACTTCACAAAAAATATTACATCCAACATACTGCAGCAAGCCTGCTCTTCAGGCTATACAGAAGAGGCCACATAACACCAGCCCTGAGCAGTCTACACTGGCTAGCAGTAAAAAAAAAACGCATTAACTTCAAAGCCTCCTACATTGCCCAGAAATCACTACATGGACAAGGAGCCGAATTTCTCCAAGCTAAAATCAACCTCTACCAACTAGGAAGAAAATTAATATCAAGCAACTACTTTCAAATAGAAACGAAAAACTATGAGGAAAGGAAATTGGAAAGAACTGCATTCTCCTATTTCATGGTGAAACTAATGAACTCGATACGGAATGAAATAAGAATGGCAGAAAATCACCTAACCTTCAGGAAACAACCGAAAACCTAGCTATTCAACCCACTGAACCAAGCATAAAACATGCACCCCAACAAACCATACTCTGGATCCGAAACAAACATGGGACAATAAAGAACCAACAATAAAACAACATGCACCCGAGCAAAACAGAAACCTAAACCACCCTCCTCTTCTCCACCCCTGCATACCTCCCACGTACTATACTACACACACCCAAAAGGGCCAGCTAAACTACACACAAAAGCACACAAACCACAAAGCCACTGCTAACTGTTGGGGGTTTTGTGTTTGAGGCAATTACCTTATTTTGGTGGTAATTTAGTATTGGTGTAATCTAGCAGTATTTTGGCACTATTTTGTTATGGTGGTAAAATTAGTGGTGAGCAAATTCAGAATCCTTCCCCATATGATAAGACAAACCTTCCCCCTTTTATAGCTATAATATACTTTGGACTGAAGTACTTAGACCTAGCACATTTAGAATAGAACACAGCTTGTCAAAAATCGCATATGCATTTCCAATGACATATCTACATCTGAGCCTATGCCCTTGGAGGTCTTTGTTCCATCTCAGCATGCATGATGGAACACATTCATACAACACACCAACTTTCTAGCTTGTATATATAATTTTTCCTTTTCTCTGATTTTACCTCCAGCAGTAAATTCTTTTTACCACTGTGGTGTAGACACCAAAGTGCCTCCTATTTACTTCCTCCCGCTGACACATAAAGCTTTGGAGACATAAAAAAGATCCTTACAACAAGTCAGTCTTCATACCTTTTATAAATCTGTTAAATGTCATGCCATTTACAATAAAAGCATAATTAAATCAGGAACAAGACATTCCTCAAATCTTACCCACATCAACACTGCTGCGGTTACCTAAAAACAAGAAATATAAACAAACATTGCAGTACATGGAAAACATTTATAAATGTGGCATTCTGTCCTTTTCTCAATTAGCGCATGTAAAAGAACACACAGAACATTTTTGTTTTAAAAATAACCTCCTGAGCTAATTCAAACCACGCTCCTCATGTTTTGCTTCACTTACAATGAGTTATGAGACTCCTGCGCTTTGCCTGGGACAATCTCTTTCTGCCGTGGTTTATCTGTGGTGAAGTTTTACAACCCCTGCACTGCCTGTTCGCACCCCCGGAGTCAGCCTGGGGATCCCGGCAAACTTCAACGCCAGGGTGTTGACTCTCTCCGAACTCCCTCCTGCAGACTGCAGCGCCAGAAAGGAAAAAGGTCCAGCCATTCGGTTCAACCCCCTATTTAATCAATCTTCCTGTCAATCAAAAACAGAGCTGCCTCCCCCTGATGTATCTGGACACCTCCTAGACTCCTGACTCCACTGCCCAGCCACCAACGAGAACATGTATCAACTTATTTCCTGCACACTGAAGAGATTTCAGAATGCACAAAAGACAGTTTATTTTCTTTTTCTACCGTGCATATTTCTAAAACAGAATTTCTATCCGAGTTTACGGACATTGCATTGCAATGTTAATCAGGGGAATTAATTAGTTACTGGGGTGTTGTTAATAGGGAAGTTAGTTAGTATAGGTTATTTTCTGTAATGCAGTTTTACACAGATGGGAAAGCTCATAATTTGTATATTGCACTTTGAATTCACTGCCTTTTTCTTGCATTCTGTTTTGTCATGGAAATCCTAATTCACTGTTATAATGAACCAATGTGGCATTTCACCTGCTCCACTTAATTTCCCATCTCTTTTCTGCATTTAGACAAATCCCACTAAATTGCACCCATTTTACTGGCTGCTTGTATTGAAAACAGTCATCTGCACACGTTTTGTAGTGGCTGCTTTTAAAACACTGTCATCTGCATTTGAACCCATTTTGTTGCTTCCATTGAAAATTATAATGAATGAATGCCATATATTCCTACAAACAACGAGCAAACCAGACACTGGATGCTACCCCTCTGCAAAAAGCAAACCGAGTGCCCACAATAAAGCACACCAAAGCACACCCAGAAAGCTGACATACACAGATGCCAGTTACGCATCATTCTCGAAGATTCAACAGAGGAGCACAACATCTATCCTATCCCTCCTACCCCACCCACTTTTCTTACTGAGCCATATGAGCACCTGGAGACCATACACATGAGAACAGTGTGCAATATTGCCATGAGGTGTGGCTTTGTCCGATGGTGCACTCACAATAATGTTGTCTCATACTGACCTGTACACCTGAAGTAGCTCCCCATACCATGAGGTGTGGCTTTGCCAGATTGTGCACTTACATTCATTTTGTCGTATGCTTACCTGTACACCTGAAGAAGCCCCCGTACCATGAAACGTGACTTTGCCAGATTGGGTACCCACAATAATTTTGTCATGCTGACTTTTGAAACTGCAGTTACCCCCGTACATGAGATGTGGCACTGTCTGAGCATGTTCTCTAGATCCACCTAAATGTTGTAACCCACATGTGTGGACTCACACTTTGTAGAATGTCATTATACACTTACTGTAACTAGCGCTTAGATACCTGAGGGTTGTGTGCGATGCTATACATGTTAAATAGATAAATAAATAAATAAATAAAGTTTCAATTATCATAACATAACTTGTGGTGGGAGAAATGTACAGATATTCCAGGAAGCAGGAGATAATTATAAGTGTCCATCTCGTGAATTGAGTGAACTGTACAGGTGCTGTACGGTGATACTTGAGTGCAGACATTCAGTAGGTAAAAGATACAAGATATTATTTCTGGATTTAGGGGAACTGCACAGGTGCTCTTTTGTCTCACTACAGTGCAAGAGGGAGAAGAGAATCCCTGATTGCACCTTGTACTGTTGATAACATGCTCACATGACACTCACGCAACAGGAAGAAGTACATGCTTGTAAGACACCAGGCAACACTTTGAATGTAAGGATTCCAGAGGAGAATCATCCATAGGGGAGTTGATAGCTCAGAAAATGTGGAGGATGAAGATATCTAAGTGGCTAGTACCTTGTCATTTACAGGTGGGCTTGTCACAGCAGACAATTGATCAAATGTCGTTGCTGCCTTAAAAACTGGTAACACTATACACATCCCCTGCATTGAACATGTACTACACCATCACACACTTTGTTAACAGCAGTCAACCGGTAAAGGAAATGGCCACAGTGGAACCGAGGATCTAATACAATTTCAGCTAGTCTTACCTTGTGGAAAAATACCCTCTGGCAGTTACAGATGTGCCACGTTACAGCTTGACCTGAAGGCATCAGTATCCAGTCTTTGGAATAACAAGTTGCACATGTTGGAAAGTCTACGGGAACAGTGCAATGCAATCTCAAACCATTGCATCACAAAAATAAGAGCACTAGAATTGGTTTACTTGACATCAAGCCACTAACAGTTGCTGCACAATGGCTGTTCTGGGCTGCAACCTTTTCAGCGGGCTACCTAGAAGGTTAGCAATAATGCATCACTTGCTGAGGTTCTCGCACTGGTATAAATGCCTGAACTCAATATTTCCAACATGGCAATTCCAGTGACTTGGCAAGTGATGAAAAGGTGGCACAACTTGTGAGGGACCTACTTACAACTTTGCAGGGTGATCCACAGGTATATGAAATAAAGGTAATATCGAGTACCTGCTATCTGCCTTTTTTGGACCAAGGTGGATTTGGAGCCACTGCAAATGTAGACAAAACCACTGAGATCAATTGCAAAATTGGAGTAATACATGAGCTTTTTCATTTGAAATGGGTTCTATAGTCACGGACAAGGAGGTTGCAGCTACCTATTCGATAGCCTCTCATCCAAGGTTGGAGAAGTATGCTGGCCAGCATAGGATAACAAAGTGCACAGTGCATGCCACATTTAAGCAACACCTAGTGTACGGCAGTCTGGTAGATCTTAAACAAATTCTTAGTAGTAGAAGTCTGTTTGTCTGTTTGGTTTTCAGATTGTTGATGAATGTGTCAAAGGGACTGCACATAATGCAATACTGCATAATCATCCAATTAATTTTGCCCCTGGGTGGATTCAGGTGACAGTATACATGAACTTGGAAGGTATGGCATTACTTCTTCTTTGATTTATTTTATAGTAACCTGCTCTGTAACACTGGGCTTTCTAACAAACCCAGATCTCCTGCATCCTCTAGGTGACATCCCCTGCTATGACCTAATAATCGTTTAGCACCACTAGAAAACCTGCACAATAGTCTTAGCACTTCGCCATTTTGCCACAATAAACAATGCTATGAATTTGACAATTGCATGGAAGGCCAATGCTAATTCACCGGCACATTGAAAATGAATGAGATATGTAAGTCTGCTAGAGACAAAACATGTTGATGCATCATTCAGGTGTTGGCACCACATGTTATAAAATAGTGCAGATATCCCTTGTTCATGCTCATGTATTGATTTACTTGGGTAAATCGCATTCGAATGAACCTGAAATAGGCTGACTATACCGCCATTTGAAGTTATCTGCCATTTTGATTAACTCCTGCTTTCTGTCCCATGTTAGAATTTGTATTTTCGGCTCCATCAGAGTAAAATTAACTTTTTACTGTGTCAACATAGACAAAACATGCTGAAGTGGATTGTTTGACCTGCACTAAGGAAATCTTTGAGTTAAACAAGAGCCATGCTAATCAGTAATTTAGATGCCATCTGTACCAACAGTGTCTTCCCCGTTCAGTAGTGAAACAGAATTATGAATAGCTGAACATGTGCTTTTGCAGAAATCTTTGTTTTTGCTCCTTGAAGCTAAGCTGAATTTAAACTTAAGAACAAATGGTAGACAAATGTAAGTAAATGAAATGAGGACTGTTACCTTTGTGTCCAATTATTGAAAAACTCATGAAGTGTTGAACAGAAAACAACCAGCTATTCAAGAATGTTTTAACATGTATTAGTTATGTGGGAAGGCTATGCACCCTAGGTAAATGTGTTACAAGAAGAGGGGCTGGAAGATGTGTCCGGGATTGTGAGAAAAATGTATGAATCTTCATGTTTTTGAAATGTCCAGCATTCTCTCATCTCACAGTGTCTGCTTGCACACATTGCGCGGTGTTGAGAGCCAGACAGCTGTTCTGTTATAAATAAAGTGTACTTGTACCATAGTACTTGTGACTGGCGTATTTCTATTATGTGGTATTAAGCCTTGATATTATTTTAATCTTTCATGTTCATGAAAGAAAACATTCCTAGCGATAACAACTGTACCTACTAGTGTTCCAGCCCTTTGATTTCCTGATTCCAGCAAGCCATTTCTTCTACACTGTCATTGGAAATGGGGCTATTCCAAACCAGTGTTGACAGAAAACCACAGTGAGAAGCACGGTTGCATGGCCTATTAAAGCCCTCATAAGGATTAACTGCAAGTAGACTGAAATCTTCCTTGTGTTCAGTCACAGCAGTTGCCTTATCTTCAGAAAGTTTGGGCCAAGGGTCAACCCTCATTAAAGTAGTGCTAAATGCAGTTACAGCATTATGGTTAGAAACAAAAACACAACATTTCTCTGCTTCACATCTCTCAAAACATGAGTGTGTTTTATTGAATAATTCTGCAAATGTGACTTTTGCATGATGCTCAGTTATAAAACCTGCCTCGATGAGCATGACAGACAGCAACCTCCACAAATTGCTTTTTGGTAACAGCTGTCCTTAGAATCCTGAAGTGGTGTATTATGTGAACTGGTCATGTTTGAGGAATTGAACGTGGGGTAGTGTCTAGTGTGAACCACTCATTAAGTCAATGAATGTGGACATATTCTAGATGCGTTTTCTGCCCAACTTTCTGATCTCATTGAACTAACAAGAGCATGTACCATGGCTAAAGGGAGGAGGGTGTAACAGTATATATCATTCATGTTCTGTATTTGGGTTTGTGCATGAGTGTGGTTTGCTTTGAAATGACAAAGGGTTCTTAGGTGCAGCTTGGTCAACCATAAATCATTCCCTGTGCCTAAAAACTCTCCTTACATTATGAATAATATATCAATAAATAATAATAAAAGTACCCAATCATTTTTATCAAAGAGTTATCAGTGATTAAGTGTGCTGCCCACAAAAACCCAAAGGCCAATGTGGCATGGTGGAATGCCTTTGCCAGTAGAGCATCAAGGGGGGGGCTACCATTTCTCCTGTTCCCTTGGATGTAAAATAGTTTTCCAAGACTCAGGTATAGGCACTTAGTCGTCCTTTTTCTAATATTAATGTACTTGTTGAAATGCAGGAGCATGCATAATATGTTGAAAAGAATACTTGGGGCAAATCAAGTGCAAGTTACATAGAAACAAATGATGGTGTTCTGATGGTACTGTGATCTCTCCTATGTGATTTTGCATGTTTGCAACACAGTTTGGCGGATGGTTGATCAGACATGGAGACAGTGGTATGTGACAGCATTTGTATCAGTGGCAGAACAATTGTGCAATCAGTGTCTGGCGTGTCAGAATTACAATGTGTTCAAAGGCACCAATAACAGTCAATGAGTGCAGCCCACACTCTGGGCATCTCCTTCTTTAATGTTATCTAATTGCCTGAAGTAACAGGTTTGGATTATATCCTCACAATTGTTAATAGCTCTCAAATTAGGTGGAAGCAAATCCCACATGCCAACCAGAATTGACGGTAGCAGTTAAAGCATTAGTCAGATATTTTATTCCATGCTTCAGATTGTTAGTGAGCATTAACTGTGACTGTGGCACACAATTCAGGAGTATTGTTAGGTACTGAAAATCCAGCAGTATCTCCACTATCCCTATCACCCACCATCAGTGGCAGTGGTTTAGAGACAAAATAAAATTCTGAAAAAACACTGCAAAAATATTTTCTGAAACGGACTTCTCCAGATGAACTGAACCTTGCTTTAATGAGTATGCGAAAGACCACAAAGAGAATGGGGGTCATTCCGAGTAGGGCGGTAAGGGTTAACGGTCACCGTTAACGAGACCGGTGCCGTTAAACCCTTACCGCCCTATTCCGAGTTCCTGTTGCGGGTTGGTACTTAACGCCTGGTTTTTGCAGGCGTTAAAAAACCAACCCGCAAAGGGACCTAGGAGCTAATTACGGCACCGTAATTAACGGTGCCGTAATTAGCGCCTTCCCCATTCCCATAGAGCCCTATGGGGCAAAAATGGGAATGGGGAAGGGCCATTGGTGAATGGGGAATTACCGACCCCGCCAACCTTGGAATGGGGCGGTAATTCCGCAATTCACCATGGCGGAGTCGGAAAAATAACGGCGTCAACCAAGGCGCTAATAGCGCCTTGGTTAACGCCAGGGTCGGAATGAGGCCCAATGATGGGTTTTGGCCCATATGAAATTCTCACTAGCAGACCAATGTGCTTACCAGAGTTACTGCTGGTAGATTGTGTCATGTCACTGTACTGCCAGAACCCAGTCTTTAGGCAAATCTGTTAAAATTCGGTAGGCACTGCCAAAGGAGCCTGAAATGCTCAGACACCCGCTCAAGCTATGGAAGTTGGTCTAGAAGAAAAGTTTAGTGTCTAGTTGAAGTCCTCCTCGTGATCAACACTGCTGTCTGCTGCAGAGACGTATCAGACTGGATTAATTTCCGTTTTTGTCAACATGTTTCACCAAGTTGAGGTGCTACCTGGTGGTTCTGTTTAGCTGTGTTGTTGTTGTTTCATTTACATTTAGGGGAGTTGAACATCAGCAGTTCTCTCTAGCTGTATTGTTGTTGTTGTTGTTGTTGTTTCGTTTAAATATAGGGGAATTGAACTATCAGCAGACAATTGGTGACTGTGATCCAGGAGCAACACAAAAGGAGATTAAAGACATTTGCACTGTGCCAAGAAAAGGGTCATATTTGTATGGCAGGGAGGTAATTGCAGGACTGCATTGTGGAATGGTGTATCATTTATTATTTGGGAATATTTCCTGGAGCCGGACAGTTTAGAATCAGCCAAGTGTCTGCAAGTTGAAAGACTTTCCCAAATCGGGATTCAAATGATTGGGATTGGCTCTTTTCACTGGAATGGGGCAAGAAAAATGTGGCTCCAAAAATTGAAAGGTTTTCCCCTAAAATGAACATTCATCCTGTGAAACCAAATGGGTGGCCAAGATCAACACAAAAAAAGAATCTGAATTATGTTGCACAAGAAAGTGATCCAATGGATGACTGATGGTACAAAGAAAGTTGAAATTGAAAAGGTTATGAAGGATTCCTCTTCAATTGGGTTTTCTATCACATGCAAACAAATGAACATGCATACTTTGCAATAGCTCCAGGGTTCTGTTGATGAGATACTGAACCTGCTGAACAAACAGAATTGAAAATGCTATATGACTACACAATCGGTGTACAATGTACTTACAGTAAAGAGATGTCTTTATTCGATCAGAATAAAGATCTTTGCCTAGACATTCTGCCTGTGTTACATACAATTTGCACCCTGATTCAGCGTGTGTATTATAACTTCCCCCCTCCCCTGAAGCATTAGTGCTTGAGAGAATGTATTGACCTGAAAATTCAGAAAGTTGGTATAAAACATGTGTGTTCAAACATGCCCAGCCAATTATTTTTGCCAATATTGAACTTTCAAGTGATGTCTCATTTTACAAAGTGGTCAACGGGGGGTCACCACATTTGGCACATCAGAGGGACACGCTGGCAGGTAAAATCAGGAAGCAAAGAGAACTTACATTTCGTAATAGGGATGAGTCAATGCAGTGGCATTAGCTTGGAATGTATACTGTGGCCATGAAGAAAGGTTGGGTTAGCTGAAGAAAATGCCAGGGTTGTTTGTTAAAAGGGGCAACGTTCACAAACATAGACAAGCATGGGGGGTGCTCAAATAATCAGTGATGTGAGTAGCATCACAAAATACGTGCTATGAAATCTCAACTTTCATGTGACGTCTTGAGGTTCATAGATCTAGTGGGATATGTCATGTGGTGTTATCCAAGAATAGCTGAAAGACAAGTGGAGATTCATCTGAGACAATACCCCCACAATAGTCCTGGCCAGAAAAGCTGAGTGAAACTTCAGGAGTACCAACTATGAGGCGGCCCTGGCATATGATTTCCATCTGGCAGTGCGATGTTGGGATGGTGACATTTACTTTAATGCTTATGGGTTAGTCAATGGAGTATGGGCCCCAACATATTGAATAACAACTGCATTTTGCACAGGTTGTAGATGGGACTGAGTGGTCAACAGTGATGTCTGGGTGATCCAAGACCACAAGACCACAAGAGACCTAATCGCTATGATGTGAGTACTCCCAAAGTAAAGCATGATGGTGTGGACTGGTAACAGAATGGACCATGTGTCAAAAAGAACAGCCACAACTTCAGTGTAGGAAAAAAGCAAAGCATGTCCAGGTACTGACCACCATAGGACCAATTCGATGTTAAGATGAGTCTAATGGCTTAAGGATTAATTGAATCAGACTGTTTATTGGTAATGATAGGCATATCTACCCTGTTGCAGGGCTGCCATATGTGTTAGTCAGGCAAACAGAGAAACATTGCAGACTGGAAAGTGAGATCCATTTTGACGGGTCATACATAGTTCCATACTGCTTTGATAATCTACTACAATTACTTCGTCAGATATAGAAGAGTAAGAATATAAAATGAGAACTATAGGTGTTATATGTGACAATCGAACATGTGAAACATGCTTTCAAATTAGCATATCGAACAGAAATTCTCTGCATTTCACATATATGATTTGTCATCTCAACCAAATGTTCAAACGAGCTGACCTATCTATGTGGACCATACTTATTGTTTTTTCGTTCTGTGCTGGTGTTGATGCCTGAAGAGCCACAATCATTATTTGCATGCACATACCATTACATTACTTCCAATATTACTGATTAGCATACGGCTTTGGATCACCGAAAGAAACAAGAACGATAAAATGGCAGAGATGATGCAACTTGAATACTTGTGAATCAGAATATGCGTGAACACATTAACATGATCATTTAAAAACTAGCATGTTTGAACTGAGTTTTTCATTAGAATAAATCTGTACAAGTAGCCGCATAATCTAAAGGCCCAGTCATAAGCCAGTAATATTGAGGGTATGGGAAATAATCGAATGTAAAAGAACTGAATGAAGTGATATAAAATGTGAGTAAAATGGTGCTCGAAGGAACAAAAGCTGAGGAACTTTTGAAACCAGCATTATTTTCTGTTCTCTCATAAGCACTGACCATCCAGCTATAATGGACAGTGGAACACTGCAGACATGGTTAGCAATATGATGAGGTAGAACCACAAAAACACACACTTGGCTTTTAGAGATTTAGGAAACATAGAAGGCTTTCCAGATATGGCATTAGCATCTGCTCAGAACAAAGGCACGCCCATTGACATGTAACATATCACACACGTGGAGGAATCATTCTTGTTTGAGAAGCAGAATAATGGTCAGGTTGGTGTTAGTGACCAGATCATGAATGAATGATGAAACATTTTTCTGCGGGTGGAGTTATGGGTCGGGTGAACAGCATTATACAGGCACAGCATTGTGCCGCTAAGTTATGCCCCTCAAAATTATGGGATCTTCTGTTAGAAAGTGTATTGTTCAAATGTACTGGCAAAATATCTCTTACTATCTTGAGTATGATTCTCATTGTATAACATGCTTTTAAACACCCTGAAAATCTTTTTTCACCGGCTATATTTTTAGAACAGGATCCTGGGCCTCATAACAACTGTGCCAGTCCGGTAACAACGATGCCGGTAAACATACCGGCACCGTTGTTACGGGACCGGCACAGTACGACTCTGCGGGCGGGTGGCGTCCCGCCCACCAGATTCAGACCTGGTGGGTGGAACTGCCGCCCGCAAGGTTTAACTGAAGCACCGATACCGTTATTAACGGTGCTGATGCTTCTGTGGTCCCCATTCCCACTATGTCCTATGGGACTCAAATGGGAAAGTGGATTTACAATTTACCGGCACCTGACTTCCCAGAACACCAGGTTTGTAATCCCCCAGTGTTACCGGCAAGCCAGGTGCCAGTAAATATTACAAGTCTGGCGGCAACCCGCCGGTAGCGCTGGCAAGGTTACCACTGGACTTCAGTTGAGGGCCACTGCTTCTTGAAAAACCTGTTTCTGTTGCTCTTGCTTTCGTTTTTGCATTGGGTTTCCACAGTTAATACATTAGAATATTGACTGGGCTTTTAAACACACTCTTGCCTTTATCCAGGCCACAGAGACAAGTGGGTTGTGTGTGAAGGGGAGAAGGAGGTGAAGCAAAGAATACCTGTGCAGAATGCCTTCTTTTCCTTGGTTGGAGTGCAAGTGAAGACAGCAGCTTTCTAATCTTACAGTATCTGTTCTGTTCGTATAAAATCCAGGGAGGTGAGACATTGAACTGCTTCATGGCCTTGATACGTTTTCTTATATACATGAATAGTAACTGGCCTATTTTAATATTCACAACAACTCTAGGTATTTCCTTTCCACATTTCCGTAGAAAATGCTTCATTTTTTACAGATATCAGGTGAATGGATCCCAAAATGTAGTCCCTTTGAAGGCATCAGGAAGTAGGTACAGACAACATAGTGTAGTTTGCGCTATAAACCTTTATTAAAATCATTAAAGAGGTTTAGGTAATGTCTACCGTGCCCTATGCTAAGGCGGGATTTCCCTATCTAACTGTAACTAATGATAGTCTGTGTTGGGAAGTCCAAAGTTAATGTCCATCTGTGTCCATAACCTATACTTGCCCTCACATCTAATTGTTCAAACTGTGTAGAGATGTCAGCTTTAACTGAAAAAGTGTTCAATCAAAGGTTCAGCTCTAGTTCAGAAAGGACTTTCCCCTTCTCCAGGGTTCCAAATAGTTCACTTTCAATCACAAATGGGATCCCTACCCCCAAGCTTACAAGTCTTTCTCTGGTTTCACAGCAACAGAATATCTCAGGATTCTTCCCAGCTTTCAGCAGTTTTGGCTCTTTTATCAATATCACAAAGTTCAACTCTGTCAGTTCATCATATGCAAGCTTCTCTGGATATTCAACCATAAATGAATAGATGAATCAAGTGGCTTCTCTTTAGTTTAGTGTGCTTGGTCTATGTTCAGTTGTTCGACCACACGGTCTACCCGTTATAGGTCACGCAACCCACACACCTGACTTACTTCTTTTCCACTGTTGCACAACCACTGCTTCAGCTCAACAGTGTTATAGGACTTTGAATCTCACAGTTCTTTTTACCACTTGTTTTGCCACCATTCACTTGTCTGAATATCAGGCTTTCTCACAATGTTGCCTCAGTATCAACCTGTAAACTGCACAATTCTTCTTTTCCTTGTTTTTTTTTTTTTACTTTTATGATTCATGTTCCTTTAAACTCAACCCAAATACTTGCTTTCTTCAGTTTCTATGATACACAGTTCCTTTGATATGATATGATATCATAGGTTATTTATAACGCACTTAATACCCAGAGGTTTCTATGCGCGGACCCGGGGATCGAACCTGTGGTGCTCCGTGACGTCTTGCTTCCAAGGTGAGCTCATTGCCCCTGAGCTATCCTCGCAAGACTTGTATCAGCAGATACGTTTTCCACTTTCCACTCATGTGCTATTCATTCACTGTCACTTTCCTTTAATACGCTAAATTTATTTCCAACACAACGTAATGTCAAATTCCCAGTTCACTCTCCTGCTGTGAATTCGCACTCTGCTCACAGGTTTCTCATTCAACTTCAAGATTCAGATGCACTGCTTTTTTTTACCCTCTCCACGGCCTTCACATTTTTCTAACAGTTTGGTATCCACAAACCACTTCTTTCATCACGTTTTTGTAGCCTTTAAACATCAGTGTTTCACAATTCCAACACTGGCAATCAGCTTGCCTCTGTGGCTCACGTGTAAGTGTTTCAACCTTCTTTCAGCATACGGCTCATACCAGAGCATCCCAGAGTCACTCAGCCCCACTGGACTCACCAGGTACGCTGCCTTCCTGAGTCCTTCTTCGCGTCGGTCGGTCTCTTGCTGCTGCAGCCGTTCCTGGCATGGCAAGCCCCTCATCCTGGGTATCCGACAATGCAAGTCTACAGAGTTGGAGTCCTCTTGACTCCTGGAGGTCGGCAGCCAAACCCTTTGTTGTGACAATGACAGCCACACTCTGCTTCTGCTGCAGTGACTCTGCAGCACCTCAGCATCTCAGACACGTGCCTCCCTGCCTTTTCCTCAGGCTTCTCTGTCTGCAAGCACCTGGCGCCCTTTTCCTGCTTTCCTTTCTCAGACACCTTTACCCTCACCTGAGTGGGCCTTTTATACTGCCACTTTGGCTCCAGGTGCAGGCTATTAGCATGAGTTCACAATGGTCTTGTTACTCAGTCTCCCTCTTCCTCATACCAGTACTGGTGTGGTGTGTGTGCATATCTGAGTAAATAAAGCATGAATGCAAGTTCCTGTGTGGTCTCTTCCTCAACTCAATTAGTTAGTGATGTAAAGTGGGAGATGGTTTTCTAACAGAATAGGGACGGGATTAGAAATATCCCATAATAACCTGGGGGACATCTGATTTTTGATGAAAGGGAAATGGGGGATACTGTGTCTCACCCAATGGTGCCTCATCCCCACTCCCCAAGTCTCCCTCGCATATCCTCCCCAAGGTTAGGATCCAAGAACAATTGCCTTTCCCTGGCCACCTGGAGAGAGGCTATTTGGGGAAAGAAGTGAGGAAGCCCTCAGATTACTCACACCCTCAGATCTGATGCCATTGATGCAAGATCATTGCATGGTGTATGGACTGTACAGACTGTAAGGTTATTTAGCTTGTTACAACACAGAGTACAGCACTACTGCACAGGATCAATGTGTAGCATGTTTTCTTTTTTTATGCAGTACCACTGCATGGGTTTGGTGCATTGCTATGATGCAATTGTTTCAAGCTATGTGTTGCCAGTGTAACATGGACATATAAGTGAGGGCAAGTTATTCAGTCAAAAACGATTTTTACATATAAAATGCAAATCATTTTTTTTCACAGTTAAAAGCACACATGTGTACATTCAAAATGCACACTATTTTTCACCTGAAATGCCTATGTTGCAAGAGACACATTTGAAAATTAATAAACTAACATCATTAACAAGTAACCTGATCATAACCCACTAATAATAATGTGTTCTTCAGTGCAACATGAATGGAAAATGACAGACTCTGAAAGTCATTATTTAAATGCACATTCAGTTTTTTTTTTCTTTTTGCTCTGCTGTTCTGTCCACAGTAACTGCAGGAAGCAAGGACCTTGAATAAGCAGGAAATCAATTTGTTTACAGTTGCAACTGTATAAGCCAAGCCATTGTGTGCAGAGGGTGGTTAGGGCATGATAGAATTTTATTGGTTAGGATCCTTTGGTAGGAGGAGGTAACCAGACTTTTCTTGTTTAATCTCGAGGATAGCTGGGGAGAGACATCTTGACACAGCTGGAAGAAGGACTGGGTTGATAGCTGGGGATGCCTGATTCCTAAAGCAGATTCAACTTGGTTGCAGAGACTGGGATTTCCAGTCAACAAGTCCCAGTTTGAGTGACAGTAAATGCTTGTCCTTGCTGGGTGAACCCCTCCAGAAGGCGAACAGCCAAAGAAGTTACATGCTGAATAAGCCTGGTAATTATCTCGCTGAGGTGTGGGGGCTGAGTGTGTACGGAAATATTCAGTCAGTGTAGTAAAGGAGATTTCTGTGCTTTACCCACGTGTTTAATGTTGCAAATTAATTCTTGTTCCCTGCCACTCTCTTTTCAGTGTATCACAAATAATGCTGTTACTGTGCTATTTCATTTATTTCTGTAAAGAGTGAGATCGTGTTTAAGTGCAACTTTTATAATACACAAAAATATCTGAAAGCAGACAGGTGGTGTGTTTTATATTTACCAATACAGTGCTGATGATGTGGGGAGATGTTTAGACAGTGCAATTGTCATTTTTAAGGTAGCTAAAAATAAGATTTGGCTGCAGCTGAGTGCATGTCATTCAGTATGAGCAATTATAAATAACTGTGTGTGTTGTAGTCTGCCGGAGGTCTATGAGTCAGCAGAAAGGGAGGCCCGGGACATAGTTCACTATCGTATATAAGTTAGTGAAAAATACCACATGTAGCTCATTGTTGTAGATAATTCAGTGAGAATTGGCCATGGTGGCACACTAAAAATGAAAATGTGGTATTTCTGAAATGTAGGCCTGAGGTCTCTCTAGTGATCACAAGAACAAACTAAACAAAAACAAGGGGTTCTGGATATTGGGGCCACAAATAAACCAAAGGAATTATGCTCACCACCATACCAACCAACCACGCAAACCAACCACGCATACCAACCGCGCATACCATCTAAATAGGTCTGTGTGCTGAAATAATGCATATCCACTGTGTTATTGTTGTACATGGCCCAATCTGAATGTAGGGAGTGATTGTTACTAAATTATTATTTTTGGTGGTAAGAAAATACCGCCAGGCCCCAAATCTACACAAAATACCCAACATATTTATGGTGCGTTGCAGGCCGGGAAAGTGATCACAGAGCACCTACTGGGCGTGGCAAGTGTGTCTCACACTGCCATCTGTACATTAAAGAGAACCCATTTCATAATAGCAGTGTGTTACTAAAAACAAATTTCAGAATGTCAAAAAGGGAAACCATATTCTCAGACCTAGTGCAATATTTAGAGGCAAAGTTGTTTGCACATGGGACGTGGTCGTCGAACAGTACCTTAGAATGGCATGACTGCATTCAGGGTGAGGTGCAGAAAGAAAAACTAGACAATATTTTTGCAGAAGGCAGCATAATTCAGGTCTGCCTTACAAGATTATTGAATGCAGCCGATAAAAGTGCAGAGAAAGACTGTTTAATACGGCTATGCGGCAAAATATGGTTTATTTTGAATAAGTCCCTGCGAATGCAGGAAAATGATACCCAGCTAATTAACAGGTTAAAGACTGAATTAGATGGGGCAAGTAAAAATCAGGAAATGTTAAGAGCAGAATTGGATGTATGCCAAAAAGACATGCAATTAAAATGCAGAGACTTTGATGCTCAGTTATCCAAAAGCAGGAAACAATTTGAGGATAGTGAGCAAGAATTGGTACACTTAAAAGCCTTAGTGGACCACATTAGACAGGATAAAGATGAGATTGTTTCAGAAATGCAGATTTTACAAAAAGAACATTTTGAAAAAGAAAGTGATCTCCAAGGTGCAGAGCAAGAAATTGTTAAAATGATTCAAGAAAAGACAAGAGAAACAAAGAATTCAATGAATGCCAAATGCAAATGTGCGACATGCAGGAGGTAATAGATAAAATGAGTGATGAAAACCACTATCTGCAAAATGAAGCACGCAGGCTCCTTAAAAAGTGCAAAGACTTAGAACAACAAATGTGCATTCCCAGGTCCCAGGAGAGGCGGCAGGGTACCACATTCAATGGAGTGGAGGTGAATTCTAGTTCTGCCCAAAGAGCTAGTGCTCCAGTGACTGGGCCGGTGACTGAACTTGGTTGCAGCGCCCTTGGGGGATTTCATACTCCCATTGGGGGCAGCCACCAATCCCATACACGTGAAACCAGGATTGAATCACAAAGTAGTGCAATTCCATGCATTGCAACAAGTAGCCCCATAAAAATAATGAAATCCATTAAAGCGCTGATCAAACCATTTAAAAAGGGACGTGAATGCTGCATTGAGGATCACTTAGAAGCGGTTCATGACATTTTTAAAGCACTCCAGATACCTAAGGAACTGTACAGACAAAATTTTCATTTAACTTTAGATGCCGCGATGGCCAGCATCATAAGGGGATTAAATGAAAAGCAGAATATGACATGGGTGGAATTTGAAAAAGAAATTAGGCGTCATTTTTCTCCTTTTCAGTCATTGCAGGAGGCAAAGAAAGTCGCTTACACAATCACTCCTGGGCCTAATACATCCCCTCACCAATTTTTACAAGACTTAAAAAGAGCATTTTCTCGCTTTGATGTATCTTTTGACCCAAATTCCAATGAGTTTAAAACTGCATACTTCTATGGGCTACAGAAAGACATCATATCCCAATTGGTCCGTGAATTTGACCGTGACAAGTTCTTGAATGGATTGTACATCAAAGCACAAAACTATATGAGGTACTCTACTGTCAGGGTAGAGAAAGTGATAAAATGAAAGATACTAGACCTAAATCTAAAGAACCCTCAGCCACAGTAAAGGAAATCAGGTCAGCCAAAATGTCCCTTGAGTCTGCTCAAATCCCAGGTAAAAATAATGTGACACCTGAACAAAGGGGTAATCAACAAAGATCGCCCTTTCCTGTACCAATGTTCCAATCACATGATCCTAGTAATACGGAGAGCTACATCAGCCCTAGGTATTTAGGGGACAGACCCCGGGTAGGATATCGGCCTGATATATCAGGTATGAACAATAACCAGAGACAAAATCAAGATCAAAGAAATGATGGTCCCTTCCAGACATTGGGGACACAGAGCAGATTTGATCCCAACACCATGATATATGGTAATCAGGATAGACCCCGATATGTGGATCGATTTACTGATAATGGAAATCAACATAGGGGCCAGTACCCACAAT
Organism: Ambystoma mexicanum; assembly: GCF_040938575.1. Classification (NCBI taxonomy): domain Eukaryota; kingdom Metazoa; phylum Chordata; class Amphibia; order Caudata; family Ambystomatidae; genus Ambystoma; species Ambystoma mexicanum. The sequence continues at coordinate 838,187,338 of NC_090936.1, forward strand.
CTGAGAGACAGGACATGAGGCAAAACATGAACTACAATCCACGTCAGTACAATGATTCCACACCAGGGGACTATAATCAAAGGATGGGTGCACCACGCTCCCCTCCACAAATGAATCAGGAGTTCAGAAACCATCCCAACAGACATCAATCACCTGAGAGGGTTCATAGACATAATTTTGAATACAAAATATTCGAAAGTCAAAAAGTCGAAAAAAAAACGTCGAAAAAAAAATGTCGAATTTTTTTTTAATGACTTTTTTTTTCGAATTGGGGGGGTTCCCCCCAACCCCCTTTTTTTTTACCTATTTTTTTCACAGAAACTAGAGCCAAAAAAAAAATATCGAAAGAAAAAACAATTCGACATTTTTTTTTTCGACATTTTTGATTCAACTTTTTTTACTTTCGAAATTATGTTTTCGAAATTATGACTGGACACCACCTGAGAGGTATCAGAATAGATCCAATCAGGGGGAAAACAACCAATATCGACCTAGGCCACAGAAAGAGGATTCTAGAGAGATGGAAAGGTTCCAGTGCCTTGAGGCACAAGTGAAAATGTTAGCTGAGCAAATAGGAAAGCTCTATACAGCGCAAAACCAACCATCTAAAGAGGGGGCTGATGGCCCTAACAATGACCGGGGGGCTTCTGGGAAGTGACTAAGTACTTATGAGACCTGCAGTGCCAAAAAGACAGATTGCCCTGATGTAATTTTGCATAATGACTCTGAGATGCCTAATGATTTAAAAGTGAAAGCACCAATAAATGAACATGTAACAGAAAATGCAAATACTTCTAAAAAAGAGGTACGGTTTAACCTAGAACTAAATCAAACATTGAGGATTTGTGCAAATAAAAAAGAAACAACGGAAATTCCAAAAGAACAAAGACACAGATTTAAGAAAAATGACTCATGCATGGGGAATACCAGTGAACAGGGAGTAAGTGGGGATGCTATAGCTCCTTCCCTGGGCAAGCAAAACAATGACCATACACAGGCAGAAAAAGGAAATACTCAAAAGGAGGGTACAGGTCAATCACCTGAAGAATTCTTTGAGCCACATATTTTTGAAGAGGCTGAAAGGGCTGGTATCACACTAAATGATCACAAATGCACAGAATTAAACAATGACAAATTGCTGAATGATGTTGTTACACATGTTCAGTTGGAAGGTTGTAATGTGGTCAATGATGTTACCCAGATGGATAGGCGAACAGTGGCCACACTCCAAAAAACCTCTGATCATGGAGAAATGAATAAAGTCTCTCGCGCAGAAATGGGTAAAAAGGAGAGAAAAATGTCTTTCCATTTACCAATGTGCTTAGCCAAAAGTGAAAAAGGCCTGAGAAAGGTGAGCCCTGAAATCAGTAAGAATTCACACTTCTTATGTGTATTAGAGGAAGTTGAGGACAGATATTATGCACCCATCACTGTAGAAGAAAAATGCCAAACATTTGCTATGATTGACACTGGCGCACAGGCCACAATTATGTCCAAGGAGCTGGTAAAGAGTCTCAATGAAGGGAGACCCCCACAGAATCAGATCACAGTGAAGGAAAATCAAGGTCCAGTGCATAACTTTAATGGGGAGGAGGTGCCCATCATAGGTGTAACTGAGGGTGACATAAAAATAGGAAAGCACAGAATGAAACAAGAGGTATTGATCACATCTATTTGTGAAATTCCATTTCTGAGGGGGACAGATTGCCTGAAAAGATTGTCTCCTCTCATAGATGGGGTGAATGGAGTGCTGTGGTCCTTAACCACAAAACCATTGAGACCTAAGAAACTAAAATCACAAAACAGCAACATAAATGAATGTCATATCGTTGCCAAAACAAATGATGCTGTGGAGGTATATCTCCAGAATAGTGGCATACCTAGTGTCACTGTTATATTAATGTGTCAAGACAAAATGCAGAGCGACAATGAAGGACTACCTGTACAAATATACTTGGACCCAAGGAAAAATTGGCAGACTGCCATAGATGAGCACACATTACGTTTTTATTTAAAAGAGAAAACAATCAAACAGAATATTGCTCCTAAAACAGATTCAGAAAAACACATTACCACTCTTGCTGAAATACACATGGAAGATGAGCAACCATGGGTTCATGTTGGTATAAATGACTGTTTTAAAACAATGAAAGCCACTTTAGCGCTTGAACAGGAGAGGAGCTTCATTAATGAGAAATTGTTGCAAAAAATAATGGAGAAGGAGGAAATCCCGAAATTTAGGATTAAAAACCAATATGTTTCTGGGTTGGACAGTCCAGACTTTGAAAACCGAATTGCAGGCAGATGCATGCTTAAAATTAGCATTGGGCAGAAAACAATTTACCATAATGTATTGATAGTGAGTAGAGCACAAAATGACTTTTACATGGGCAATGACATCATGCACAGAATGTGTATGGTGTTAGATTTCCTTAATCAAAAGATATGGTCACGTCTAGGTGGGCCGGCTCCTGAATTTGAAGACAAAATAAGGGCTTATCATTGTGCACAACTGGTTCCTTATGCAATAGAATTACAAGTGAGGAAAGATACTATTATTCCTGCATTTACAAAACAGTTTGCAATAAAACTGAAATGCAAAAATGGACAGCAGATGAAAGACTCTGATGCATTTGTATGCCTGAATGAATCCATAAAACAGCAAGGCCTGGATTATGAATACATTCCATTGGTAGATATTGGTGAAGGATCTGTAAAAATTATGGTAAATAATAAAGGTTGTCAGGATATTCATTTAGAGTAAAACTCCCCATTAGGAATGGCCATACAAAAATCACATTATACGGCAGATTTAAATAACATGGTGATTGGAAATATCCCAGAAAAGTATATAGATGCCAAGGGTGAGTTGCCAGAACACCTGGACTCTCAGCCCAAAGGAATATTTAAAATTCATTCTGTGTATCCTTATGATTCAAATGAGACAGTGTGCTGCCATCAAGAGGATTGCATAATATTTAATTTAAATGAAAATGAAACAGAAAATCAGCCCATTGAAGTGGAAGCTGATATGCCACAATATTTAAAAGTGGCAGCTTTACAAAAAGACACAGCCACACAGTTAGAGGAAAGCGCCGAGATTCCCTTACCAGAAGATTTTCCTGAATTTTCCAAAATGGTAGAAGAGCAGATCTCCTTAGCGGATGCGTGTGACAGCGATGAGGGTAGAAACAATCTGAGGGAGATATTTATGGAGTTTAAGGATGTATTTGCAAAAGATGCTTATGATTGCGGTTTGACTGATTTACATGTGGCCACACTACCAGAAGGGTGTAGCAGAAGTCCAGTATTTGTACGCCAGTATAGACTACCGCTGGCATGTTTAGAATCATTAGCAGAGATTATAAAGAATTTGGAAGCTCGGGGAATCATCAGGCCCATTCATAGCACATCCAATACACCTATTTTAGGTGTGTTAAAGCCAAATGGTCAATGGCGGCTATGTGCAGACTTGAGGGAGTTAAATAAAAGAGTGCCAGTATCCAGATGGCCACTACCATTCATTGATCAGCGCTTAGCTCAGGTACATGGTTCAAAAGTGTTTACCACATTAGATCTCACCTCTGGATATTGGTGCGTGCCATTGGCAGAGGAGATACAGAATTTATTTTCCTTTACATTTGACAGGACTCAATACGCATGGCTTAGAGCTCCGTTCGGGTACATCAATAGTGGGAGTGAATTTGGCATATTTTTGAGAAAGGCCATGCTAGATGCAGCAGAAAGAGGAACCATAGTTTATGTGGATGATGTCCTGATAAAAAATGAAAGCCTGAAAAGCCATTTTGATGAAATAAGACATGTGCTTGGCCAATTGCAGAAAGCAGGCGCCAAAGTGTCTTTACAAAAAGCACAATGGTGCAAGAAAAAAGTGAACTTTCTAGGCCATGAAGTGACTGAACATGGGCTAAATCCACAAAAGAAAAAAATAGAGGCCATACAAAAACTAAAGGGCCCTAAAAATGTGAAAGAGGTACAAAGTTTATTAGGGATGACAGGCTATAACAGAAAGTTAATTGAAAATGATGCTGAAATTACTCAACCATTGACTAAACTGCTTAAACTGAATACACCCTGGATATGGGAAAAAGAGCCGTCTGAGGGGCTGTAGCTAAATTGAAGGAATGTCTTGTAAAGGCACCATGTTTAGCATATCCCATAAAGGGTAGGGATTTCTTTGTAGAAATAGGGTTCTCTGAACATTGTATGTCAGCAGTGTTATCACAACAGCATGATGTGAATCACAAAACTTTTGCATATGCAAGTAAAGCATTTTCCCAAGTTGAAATGAAATTCAATGAATGTGAAAAGGCCCTATTAACCACTGTGTGGGCGCTACAACATTTCCGCCCTATTGTTCAGGGAGAAAAGGTGATTATTGAAACAAATCATCAACCTTTGCAGTTTTTAGAGAGTAAAAGAATTAGGTCAGGTAATCTAGCGCAGTCCAGAATCACTTCATGGACGCTGGCATCACAAGGTTTTCCTGTAGAAGTGAGATATGGACAAAATAAAAAGAGCCCAATTGCTCAAGGGTTAGCTGACTTACATGACTGTGCAGCTGAACAAGTATCAAACGAAATGGAAGTGGAACCTAGTTTGCAGGAATTTGAACAATCACCACACAAAGCTTTTGATGAAAAAACATGCAAGGATCTGCCAACTGTATATGTGGATGGTTGTGCTTTTCACATTGAAAATGACAGTAATAAACAATTAGTGTCAGGAATAGGGAATGTCTGGTTGAAATGTGAAGGCGTCCCCAGTGTAGGGATGAGGATTGGAGCTAGAAGCAGTCAAGAGGCGGAATTGGCGGCCATTTATAAAGCAATTGCTACTGCAGTTGATAATAAATTCAGTGAAATTGTCCTGGTGACTGATTCTGACTATGCACGAAATAGCTTTGTGGAGTATTTACCTGGCTGGAAAGCGAGAGGCATGGTTACATACAGCAAAAAGCCACTTAAACATGGAAAAATGATACAAGCCACAGACAAATTGGTGTCAGAAAATGATTTGACAATATACTGGAGAAAAATTTGTGGACATTTAAAAACACCAGGAGAGGATAAGGAGGGAAATGATAAGGCAGACCACCTGGCTAAAATTGGGGCTGTGATGGGAGAATTGCTCCCTATTGATGATTTACTGGGTGAAATACAAATTGATGCAGTAACACGTTCTAAAGCACCAAAGGAGGTAGATCAACCAGTGGTGCAATGGGGCCATGACACGCCAGACCAAGATTTGATTGAGGCACAAAAGAATGATCTAATTTTGGGAATCTATTATAATCATTTGATAGATCCTGAACAAAACCCTTTAACAGAAAATGATTGTATGGGAAAAGAAGAGTTGAGGGTACTATTAAAGAATAAAAAACGAATTAGATTACAAGATGGACTCATAATTAGAGAGTCCATAACAGGACAGATACAGTGGGTGGTACCCCTTTCATTCAGAGGGCTAATGCTACAACATGCACATGATGCAATAACTGCAGGCCACAGAGGTTCACAAAAACATTGGAAATACTTAAGGATTATGCTTACTGGCCACATATGTCCCAAGATGTGGAATTATATACTAGAGGGTGTCTAGTATGCGCCCAATTTAAACCTGCTTAACCAATGCATAGAGCCCCATTGATGAAAAGAGGCCTAACTCTCCCATGGTCAGATTTGCAAATAGACTATGTGGGCCCTTTAAAAAGGTCGAGCAGAGGACACCTTTGCATTTTAAGTGTGATATGTTTGATGTCGAAGTGGATTGAATGCATTCCTGCACCAGATTGTAGTGCGCAAACAGCAGCCACATTGCTGGTGAACCATGTGTTCTCAAGGTTTGGGTTGCCACAAAGAATTGAGTCAGACAGAGGAAGCCATTTCACAAGTACTCTAATGAGTAAGGTATGGCAAATACTGGGTGTGAAAAGGAAACTACATATCGCATATCGGGCAGCCTCTTCAATTGAAGTTGAACGGAGCAATAGGTCTGTTGTGGATATTTTAAAGAAATTTGTGGCAGAAGCAGGTTCCAGCTGGGATTTACGTTTACCGTTGGTTTTGATGGCAATCAGATCAACTCCTGCCAAAGCAACAGGTGTTAGCCCCCATGAGGTCTTGATAGGTAGGAAAATGGTGTTACCACAACACCTGTTATACAGAACACATGAGCAGACACTTGTGAGTGCATCCACAGTTCATGAGTACATTGATGAACTGAGGAAGCATTTGCAACATGCATTTGCTTTTGTGCAGAGAAATCTGGAAAGGGCTGCTGACAGTGCTAAGATATACTATGATAAAAGAACATCAGTGAGAGAATACAGTGTAGGGGATCAGGTGTACAAGTTTCATTTTGGAAAAAGTAAACAGAAAAATTCTAAATTTCTAGCAGCCTGGCAGGGGCCATTTCGAATTATAGATAAGATCTCTCCTGTAGTGTATAAAATGTTGAAGAATGAAGGTGAAACAGCGATAGAGCAGTTTGTCCATGTAAATCAGATCAAGCCATGCCATCCCAGACACGAGATCAGGCGGCTTGAGCATGTAGAAACAGAAAGCCCTGGGGCTACTGCCAACTGATGCACACAATACAACAGAAAGTCCCTTGAACACAAAAAGATAAAATAAATGGGTACAGTCAGGAGGCAGTGACAGAGAAGTTAAAAAGTTGATTATTATAATGGCACATAAACACTGTAATATATGTAAATATATATAAAATATATAAAAAAATAAAAATAAATAAATAAATAAATAATATAAAAAGTACAAAAAAATATATATATATATATATAATGGAAGCTCATGGTCGGTGTGCAGAATGAAAATGCATTGAATTTAAAATGTTGTTTCATGTATGCTTATTTTCTTTTTAACCTGTGTCTAATTTCAGAAAAAAAAATGTTTTATTTTTGGCAAAAGGGTGAAGTTAGTATTGTGCTATATACTTAATCTGTTTCTTTTCTATTTTGGTTTAGAACATTAACTATTTATACCGGAGGTCACGGGAGACGATGGAGTCCTGGAGCCCACGTGGACGGATTCCGGGAAAGCCCCGAGGAGGGGCGAAGAGCAAGGCTACAAAGCGATCAGCATTGAAGATGACACCAACAATATGTTTAATGATGATGATATTTGGAGGGATCTTCAAGAATTCAGAAGCACAGGTTGTCATTGAACCTGGACCAGCATCTGGTATTGCGGTGGAAGAGGCACCAGGATTCATCATGAGTGATAGAAGGATGATTTTCCAAAATATCTACATACCATTGAATCCTGAGATTTTGATTGAAAAACATTTGAACAATACCGGCATTAAAATTGAACAGACTAAAGAGTGGCTGGAAATAAGAAAAGAGGACGCTAAGCAGTCGGTAAGAGATATATTGATGCAATTGGAGAAAACATTTGTGAATTCAGCAGACATTAAGAAGAGGAGAGGAAAGAGAGGTGCGGTGATGCTCGCGATATCATTGGTAATGTCTATAGTTGGAGCCATAATAGGTACCACAATATCAACAGCCAATGCTATTTCGGTAGGAACACTGAGTACTAATGCGCAACAACTGGGTATTGACCTAGAAATAATACAAAAAACATTAGATGGGATTACAGGGGGACTGGATGAACAAGTAAGATTCATAAATGAAACTGCAATCATTCTAAATGAACAAGCGGATGTGATGCAACGGGCAACAAAGCTAATTATTAAGCATGACAGAACTTTAAATGAAATATTGAACATAATGAGTCCTGTTGATAGACTATTAACGAATTATATGAGAGAAGTTCAAACTGCAGTTTCACAATTGATTCAAGGACATATCCCCTTGTATTTTGTTTCGCAGGAAATTGTTCATCAAACGATAGAAAGACTGACCAGGAGGGAAATTGATGTAGTACAGGTAAAAATTGCATTTGAAATGGGTAATGCGATGCCATTATATGTGGACCTGGAAAGGTTGGAAATTGGATTTCTACTATGCATACCATATGTAGCTCCTGAACTTATTTATCAAACAAAGTGGGTACACAACGTAGGATTTTGGCAAGAGGACAAATTTATTAAGATTAAGACTCCAGAAGTGGTGGCATTTCAGTCATGGGAGCCTGAAGTTTATTTAATACCAAATTTGGAAACATGTGTCAAATTTAAAGAACAAAATTATATGTGTCCAGGTAAACCGTTTGTTCCTGATGCCACAGATGCTATTTGTGGTTTGAAATCTGACCCAAGTATATCAGAAGGATGTGAGGTGATTATTAGCAATATGGGGAGTGAAGAACTGGCACAGGCTAAAATGGTCAGAGGTAAATGGTTGGTCAGCACCTGCTTAAAGAACATGACAGTACTACATTTGAACCATGGAACATACGTGGTTAAACAGGTGAAATATAATGTTTTTTATTTACAGGTTCCAAAGGATACAATTGTGTCAATTGGAGGGTTAACATTGTTTCATGTAACAAACGATATTTGGGAAAGCCAAGTGGAAAATATCGATTCTTTTCAAAGGGACACTTTTCCAATAGATCCGGATGTGGAGTTTGTATTGAATCACAAAGAAAAACATGTTATAAAAATGTATCTGAGAAAAAACAATATTACAGTTAGTAATCTGGGGATAATAGAAGTGGAAAGATTTAGTTGGGGAACCTGGGGGGAACGCTCAATAGTGGGTTTGGCTGTCCTGGTGCTAATCATGGGTGGTTGGTTGATTGTGCTATCAGTAAAAATGAAAATGTTGCTGATTTTGGTAGCTACGTCAGGAAGAGAAAGATATCCCAATACAAATGCATTTTAAAAGAAGGATGGGGAGCAAACTTGTTTTTTTAAAAATTGGCTTGGATCGTAGCCAAGTTCTAAAAAAAAGGAGGGTATGTAAGGTTATTTAGCGTGTTACAACACAGAGTACAGCACTACTGCACAGGATCAATGTGTAGCGTGTTTTTTTTTTATGCAGTACCACTGCATGGGTTTGGTGCATTGCTATGATACAATTGTTTCAAGCTATGTGTTGCCAGTGTAATATGGACATATAAGTGAGGGCAGGTTATTCAGTCAAAAACGATTTTTACATATAAAATGCAAATCATTTTTTTTTCACAGTTAAAAGCACACATGTGTACATTCAAAATGCACACTATTTCTCACCTGAAATGCCTATGTTGCAAGAGAAACATTTGAAAATTAATAAACTAACATCATTAACAACTAACCTGATCATAACCCACTAATAATAATGTGTTCTTCAGTGCAACATGAATGGAAAATGACAGGCTCTGAAAGTTATTATTTAAATGCACATTCAGTTTTTTTTTTCTTTTTGCTCTGCTGTTCTGTCCACAGTAACTGCAGGAAGCAAAGACCTCGAATAAGCAGGAAATCAGTTTGGTTACAGTTGCAACTGTATAAGCCAAGCCATTGTGTGCAGAGGGTGGTTAGGGCATGATAGCATTTTATTGGTTAGGATCCTTTGGTAGGAGTTAACCAGAGTTTTCTTGTTTAATCTCGAGGATAGCTGGGGAGAGACATCTTGACACAGCTGGAAGAAGGACTGGGTTGATAGCTGGGGATGCCTGATTCCTAAAGCAGATTCAACTTGGTTGCAGAGACTGAGATTTCCAGTCAACAAGTCCCAGTTTGAGTGACAGTAAATGCTTGTCCTTGCTGGGTGAACCCCTCCAGAAGGCGAACAGCCAAAGAAGTTACATGCTGAATAAGCCTGGTAATTATCTCGCTGAGGTGTGGGGGCTGAGTGTGTATGGAAATATTCAGTCAGTGTAGGAAAGGAGATTTATGTGCTTTACCCACGTGTTTAATGTTGCAAATTGAATCCTTGTTCCCTGCCACTCTCTTTTCAGTGTATCACAAATAATGCTGTTACTGTGCTATTTCATTTATTTCTGTAAAGAGTGAGATTGTGTTTAAATGCAACTTTTATAATACACAAAAATATCTGAAAGCAGACGGGTGGTGTGTTTTATATTTACCAATACAGTGCTGATGATGTGGGGAGATGTTTAGACAGTGCAATTGTCATTTTTAAGGTAGCTAAAAATAAGATTTGGCTGCAGCTGTGTGCATGTTATTCAGTATGAGCAATTATAAATAACTGTGTGTGTTGTAGTCTGCCGGAGGTCTATGAGTCAGGAGAATGGGAGGCCCGGGACATTGTTCACTATCGTATATAAGTTAGTGAAAAATACCACATGTAGCTCATTGTTGTAGATAATTCAGTGAGAATTGCCCATGGTGGCACACTAAAAATGAAAATGTGGTATTTCTGAAATGTAGGCCTGAGGTCTCTCTAGTGTTCACAAGAACAAACTAAACAAAAACAAGGGGTTCTGGACATTGCGGCCACAAATAAACCAAAGGAATTATGCTCACCACCATACCAACCAACCACGCAAACCAACCACGCATACCAACCGCGCATACCATCTAAATAGGTATGTGTGCTGAAATAATGCATATCCACTGTGTTATTGTTGTACATGGCCCAATCTGAATGTAGGGAGTGATCGTTACTAAATTATTATTTTTGTCGGTAAGAAAATACTGCCAGGCCCCAAATCTACACAAAATACCCAACAGGACCTATCCTAGAGATACAAGTTGTGGTCTGCAATCTGCTCCTCTCTAATTTGTATGTACTAAGACTCCCATGAGCATTTGTCATTGTACGTGCTGCCTGGAGCTAATGGGAGCTGTAGTCAGAAAATATATGGTGAATCAACATTTGTAGAGGCATGATTATTGCAGTGACAGGAAATCCTATCCGTAAAGCCATGATATTTTTCCATGAATTCATGTATACTCTTCCAGTCTGTGAAAGCTCTGATTAGCAGCATATTTTACTATGTAGCAACGTAACTCTGCCTTTAGGATTTACCATGCTAATATTGTCCTTTCATAGGAAAAAAGCACATTGTCCAAGAGCTCAGCTCAACATAATCTCTGACTGTGTGGTTTTCAAATGTAAGTTTATATTGTTGCTTGTAATAAGTAATGGGAATAAAGAGTTGATCGGAAAAACATGTACTATATATAGAAACCTGAAGGTGTCTCACCTGCCAGGTCCCGGGGATCTGTCATCCAGGTGGACCAGTGTGTGGGAGGATCACCTGGATGAAGGGTCCTTGGGGAGTGGACGTGGGACGCCTTCACCGCGGTATCCTCAGTACAATAACACCTTTTCCCCATCCTACCAGGTAGAATGCCTAGGAAATCAACCCCACTTTTCCCTACACAAACATCTTTTCACAGACAGCTCACTGTGAGAGATAACAGACTAACATCAGAGCTGTATACCTCACATATCCCAACACAAGAGTCAGGCAATTACTGATAACTACACACACCTGACTTCCATCACACCTCCCCACATGGATAAAAGGCAAAGCATGAAAGCACACTCTGAGCAAGGCTAAACACATGAGGAAGCAACAGTTCTGAGATGGCAGTTTAATATGAGGAGCTAGACAGCAAGACCAGAAAAGGTTGCAAGGAGGGAAATGACCTTGGACTTTTCAGAGGAAGAAAACCACTACTTTCATGAGCCTGTGAGAATATGTAACATAATTACGGGAATTAAAGCTGAAGAAAGGTGCATTGTGTGTCGAAGGTACCCAGGGCTCTCCCCCATCGATAGCCAAGGTGGGGAGGAGCAATTGCTGCTGTGGCAATGTCCTTGGGATCTACAACAAAGCCACTCCATTAAAGTCAGCACAGTCGGTGAGTCAGGGAGATTGATAGCCGACCAGCCTGTGTTAGAAGCAAGGTTACAAGTGGCAACAATGTAAGAAGAAATCTGCAAAGAATAGAGAGTAAGGCGTATGTGATGAGTGACGCAAATATAATTGAATATCCAAGGTGTGACTGAACCTTTGAAACCAAGGTAGATGCCATATACAGAGTTGTCCCGCGCCACATGGTGCTCATTCAAAGGTCTCTGTTTGGTATCCAGCTAAGCGTGTAAAATTGTTACACTGTGAAATGAAAGTGGTCCTGCCATGGGCCAAGCCAAACCCTGTGCACATTCGAAGGTACTTGAATGCTAATACAAAATGAAATTAGTCTGAGCCCGGCTGAGAGAGACTAATTGTGGAGAAGGAATCTGAGCCCAGAAGAGGAGAATCCGGGGTGAATTGTAAGTCACCTGAGAAAAGATATTGTCACGACCCTCGCCCAAAACCCCCTCTGGCAAACCCATTGGCCAGGTGGGGTCAGGACTCGTGCCTATAGAGCCTGGCATCCTCTTCAAAAGCCCTCCTGGGGCCAGTCCTGGCGCCCATGGTGCCAGGATCATACACCATGCACAACAATGTGCTTGGGAACTACTTTATTGTATTGTCATCCAACATGGAGGCATCCACAAAGCTTGGTTCCTAAGAACCAAGCTATGCGGTCTAGTGTTTTGGGTGTGGCAGGATTGGAACTGCTTTCCCTGGTACTACTTTATCTGGGCTATATAAACCACACCCTGACTGCAGAACATGCTTCGTGTTACATTGCAGCTTGCAACGTGACGCTCACCGTGTCCAGCTATTCCCTCGAACCTCGGAGAAGCAGAACCTGCAAGGAGACAAAAGGAACATCATCAGCAGCAGCATCTTACCGGCAGTCTTCTTCTTTAAACACTCGCAGCTACTGAGAACAGCTTCCTCGAATCTGCACGCCTCCCGGACAGAACGACCTGAAAGAGGAAGTTAGAGGCAACATTAAAGAAAGCTGTAGAGATATTTACAAATTATGAACTGCTCAAAAGGCTTTCCTGGCTGGTCTCCTCTCGGTTGGCACCACTCCGGACATCCCACTCGCGCTGAAGAACACTGCGGCCTACAAGGAAGGAAAACACAGATTAGCAAAGGCAAGACTTTGCAGTGCTGCACATAGCGCTTACTTACCGCATCATAGTGCTCTTAATGCACCATCATTTACCAGCGGGGCTAAACCAAGCCAGTTCGCCACGCTGAAGCTCTGCATACCTAAGGGAGAAAAAAGAGACATTTTAAACAAAGAAAGGCATGCAGGATAGCAACAAAACTAAAGAACAGCAATAAGACCTACCTGAACAATATCAAACGGGCCGGCGTCAGTGAAGTTACTGGACCGCACTCGGCCATGAAAGACAACGCGCCCCTGCAAAGAAGGCAGGACGGAGACCACGCATAATTCTACCACAAGGTGAGGGGAGGGCACCAGAGGGACTGAAAGCATACAGGGGTGGAGGGAGGATACTTACCCCAGTTGGTCAGTCTTGAACACAGTCCTCCTGTATTTTAAGGCAGAACCTTCCCTGCAGACCACATCAGGGCAAAGCTGAGAAGCATACCAGCGAGTAACCCGGCTGGGTGGCGTCCCTGTGGATACCAGGTGAGCGTAACAATATTGCTGTGGCAAATGTGAAACCGATGGAGGAATGCCAACCAATTGAAAGTGGTCCGAGCCCGGCTGAGGGAGACTACTAATATGTGGCAAATGGGAACCCGACTGAGGGATGCTAATGAATTGAAATTCGTCTGAACCCATCAGAGGGAGACTAATTGTATACAAGGAATCTGAGCCCAGAAGAGAGGGATACTGGGTGAATTTACGAGAAAATATATTTTGTAAGCATTGTAGAGGAGCTAAGCCTGGCTGAGTGTGATCCAGGGTGAAGCGTGTCTCACCTGACATGTGCATTTGTAAAATAACTTTATGTTTGTTTTTGGTACATCATGCCCTCTGAATCAAGAGACTTTGATAACATAAGAGACTTGGACACAGAAGGCCATGATGTTGGAAATTAAACTGTCTTCTCATGTCACCTAGTCCCGTGCTGAAAATGTGGGGAAGAGAGGCCAACAGCCTAAACATCCTGATTTATCATTTTGTGAACACGTCTTACTTTATCATTACCCCACACTATTTCTAACTTAACAGTAAGGATTGGATATATTTTTTTTTTGTATAGGCCCTTTTTATTTTGACAAGACTCCACCTGCACTGCATTATTATTATTTGATGGCTGTAGCTTGCTCCCATCTTTAGATTTAGATTTAGGTTTAGATAGCCATTTATCATACCTTGATAATGTTCAATAAACACCCTTGAACTGTGGTCACTTGTGTCTGTCTTACTTTGATAACATACCTTCCTTAAACAATCCATAACCACAGGCACTTGCTGGGAGTTTCAGGGAGTTAAAGGCCAATCTGAGCAACTCCCATGTCTTTGAGAAAAGGGGGGGGCAAAGATGGAGCAGCAATTGTAGCAATGTTATCAATGGTGTTCATGGAAAACCAAGGGTGAACGTCTCTTGTGCCAGGCACACAATCAACTACTAACTAGGGTACTGTTAAGGGGACATTATCAAAGTCAATAACAGGGAAGGAGCTTAAAGTGAATATGCTATTGTACTGTAAGAGAAGTCTGATGTGAAGAGGTGAGAGAATTGTGGACCCAGTGGTTGGGATAGGATGAGACAAGTGAAAAAGTGTTTTGCTATAATTAAGCATAGCATCCAAGAATGTTGCTGGATGAGTTATTGTTGTGGAGAGAGGACAGGAGGACTGTGCACTATAATGTCCCATACAATATAGTACTGCAAGGCGATTCTCAGGTGGTAGCTGAGAACATTGTCAGTTAGCAGCATAGTGCACTGTAATGTATGCAGAGAGGTTACAGCTCAATTATGTTTCTCCAGGCTTACTCTTCACATACTCATTTTGAATTGGTGAGTGTGTTTGCCTCCACCAATGCCTGTTTTGCTCATATTTTTTTTCAAATTGGCTTTAGTGATTTTGTTTTAATTTCCTAGCGAACGTCCAATTCAGAGATCAGTAAGAAAATAAACATCTCTATAGTACAAATACAAAAGCTAAGGGTGAAATCAAAACCAGAAAATATGAGCACAATACATACTTCATAAGTGTTAAAGGTGTAAAATGCACAAATTAATTAACAACTTAATAGTAGTGATAGTGAGCAGATCATATCCTGGGATCCAATTGATTGATTTATGAAGGATTCGACTAGAGGCCACACTTGGTTTGGACCCTGATAGCCAGTCTTTCATGGTACACCAGATAGGGTTAAACCCTGCCTATGTCACACTCCCCTCCCACTTACTATGTTCCTGCAGGCAGGCCAAACACATGAAGGAGTGGGTGTACCCATCACATTGAATGGTAAGTAGAGCTGCCAAGTAGTGAAAGTACAAAGGTTGGGTGTAAAAAATATAAACGATAGATTGATGCCAAAGGGACACCAATATTTGTGGCTGATACGACATATTCAGCTAATTAAAAAAAACAATACATGATCTCAGAGCTACTGTACCCACATTATCAATGGACAATGGAGATGAATGGTAGGTGATGTACACTGAAAAGTCCTGAGAGGTGCACATGGCAGCCCCTGCCCCAACTTCAAATTCTATTGGCATGTACATGCTAACACAGCAATATACCCTTTGATGTTGAATAATCTTTAGTAATGTCAGTTGCTATCATAATGTTGGATTTCCTGTCTGCTACCCATTCACTGTGATAAGCAGTACCTTTCTTCTACGACTCTGACCAGACAGTGTACGCATCTGTCATAGTCAGGTGGGGAGAAGGGTCAGTAGGAGTTTTAGTCCAAAATATCTAATTATTCTTTGACTACAGCTCACATCAGGCCTAGCCAATGTTTTCAAAGGGAAGGGATTATTGGCAATTTAGTCTGAATCATATAAAGAACTGCAGGTTAAAATGTATTTGGTATGCGTAGGGCAGCATAAAAGAATATAGTACCCACTGATGTTTAATAATGTTTGGTTATGCCAACTGGAATGGCATTTTTTAATTATTTCCCTGTACATCTGTCCTCAATTGCAAAGGACAGCTTTTCTCTTCTCTAGATATTAATTTAACAGAAATAGATAAATAAACAGATACATCTATAACCAAATACATGAAGACATTAGTCTGTATTCATCAAGGAGCTCATTTGGGGGAAGTTGTGTGGTGTGGTGGAGAAAGCATTTAGTTATTTGCATAAATACATGGGATTTATAAAACATGAACCTAGCTAAGAAGCATCAGAGCGAGGTGCATATGGGACACACTCATGGAGATACAAGTACAGGTGTGAGGTTGTCTTTGTGATTCGACCCTTAGTAACATGGATTGCTACAAGTTGATGGGGAATAAAGGGAGGTAGTGACTCAAATATGTCCAAGCATGTCGTCAGAGCATCTACAAGAATATGCTTAGTGTGTCCTTTATGTGCTGGTTGTCATTCTCATGACTCGTGTTAAAGGACAGCATCGTGTTACACCAATTAACAGGAATTCATGCCTTGTTCCTAGACCCATGAAAGTTGATTATTGATCCCAATCGTGCGACTGTTAAAACGTGGCCAAGTGTTGGAACAGGATACATGCCATCTCTGCCGGGGAATGCTTCAAGTTGCTGACATGCTAATTCTCCAGTGTAATTCTTTGTAATGGCTAGTCAGGCAATGTTGCACCAGTGGTCTCCTTCCTTGGAACCATGGAGTGGGGGCAAGGGATGTGTTCTAACATGCATCACAACAGGGAAAAAGAGTTTCATGGGCAAATGGAGGGATGGGTTACTTTGGTTTCT
Source organism: Ambystoma mexicanum (assembly GCF_040938575.1). Taxonomy (NCBI): domain Eukaryota; kingdom Metazoa; phylum Chordata; class Amphibia; order Caudata; family Ambystomatidae; genus Ambystoma; species Ambystoma mexicanum. The sequence goes on from NC_090936.1 coordinate 838,203,984, forward strand.
TGTTTCTAACATCTAGCTCAAGTCAAGTACAGTGAGTTGGAGTGGTGTGTGTGAAGGTGCCACAGCACTGTCAAGGGGACAGGTTTCTTAAGGGGTGTCATGAAGGCAGAAACAGTCAGGTTTTGTGGGCAGGGTGTCAAGGAGAGACTGAGGCTTTGGGATGATTGGTAAGAAATATTGAGATGCACACCATAGTCATGGATTCTTCATGCTTTGGTTGTTCATCAATGACATATTTTAAGTCAATCACTGAATCTGCATTGCCAGTTGACTTTCTTTTTTTCAATGGGCCTCATTACACGGTAGGCAGTAAGGGATTACCGGCACCAGTAAGGGCACTGGTGCCGGTAATCCCATACCGCCCTACTACGAGGTCCCTTAACGGGTCCCTCCCCTAACACCTCGTTTTACCAGGCGTTAGGGAAGGGACCCGCTAAGGGACTTCAGAGCTAATAATGGTACCGCAAATTGCGGTACCGTTATTAGCTCCTTCCCCATTCCCATTGAGCCCTATAGGGGCTCAAATGGGAATGGGGAATGGTTCCCCGAATGGGGACTTACTGGGTCCTCCGGGGTCGGAATGACCCGGTAAGTCCCTATTCCGGGAACACGGACCCGGAATGCGGTAAGGGGGTAGCCATGGCGCTAAAAGCGCCATGGCTACCGCCTACCGTGTAATGAGGCCCAATGTCTTTAATATTAAGTGCATGCTGTTTGCTATAATGTACATATGGATACTTCAGGCTCCACAGTTCTGGACAAATCAACTGCATAGACAAATGCAGGGCGTGGGGGAAGCCCTTCGGGACATTGGAATCTTCATATGAATGATCTTCTGGTACTCACTGAACATCAGTTCATTATTAAGATCATAGGCTGGTTTTGACCTTTGTGCCCTCCCTCACATGACAGGTTCTTCTGCTGGCTTCTTATGCACTTCTGCACCTCCATCCCAAAACAGAGATTGTATGAAGGTTTGTTTGGCTCCTAACCTTTCTCCCACTCCATGGCATAATCAAGTGGGAGTGCCTCACTCAGTATGATGGACAACACTGGAAGGGCCAAGAGAGGTACTGGCATTAGAGAAAGGAAACAAACAGCATGTTAACATCATGGGGCCGGAAAACATGTGAAGAACACAACATAAAGTACTGTTCAATAATACAGTATCATACCTTTGCATTGCCAGCAAAAACGGAATGAGACAGGGCTAATGGGACTGGTTGTCATGGGCTGCAATTGTAAGGAACACTATGTATAGTACCGTATCTCCATAGAGAATCATGCTTCCAATGCCAAAAGAAAATGAATACAACACTTTTAATTGGAGGTTCTGTAATAGTATGTAATGGGGAGAGCACAGCAGATAGTAACACACCAATCTAATGGCAATACAGTAATGGAAATTCTAACAGTTTAAAATTAGGGAATAGCCAATAAGGAGACCCAACATTACAGTTGAGGTAAGTGCTACAACATGCTTGTGTTGGTGAAGTTCTTGGTCTTTGATGAAGTCACCCAGATTTGCTTGTTCTTTGGGGGTATAGGTATATTCTCATTTGTTGTGGCAATGGCATTTTGCCTCCCTTCTGCCAGAACATGACCAGCCACCAAGTGGGGCCTCAGGATATGCAATCCAACCACGAGGCTAAGTGAGGTAACGGTCAACCACGTTAATTCTTTACAACTAGCATCCATATTGTCGTTCACTGTTTAGAGTGGGTTTCACAAACAACCTGGTCCCCTGTACCAAGGAATGGACCCAAAATACCCTATTGAGGATATATTAACTGATGACAGCGAAGCATCAATCAAAGTGATGGATGGGGAACAGCCATGCAAATCCGAAATGGTTACAATGCATGAATAGAACAAAAGCATTTCAACAGGGGATATTTTCAGCTGATACACCTTGAACTTTATACCACACTCCTCTCACAATAGGTTTAAATTTAATTTAGAGGGCAATATCGTGTATTCCTCCCTTCAAAATCACTATATAATTAATAGGCTACCTAAATAACCCCATCAATTAGACATCCCAACGTGATTGAAGTACAAACACAAATGCCCACACTCCCACATGGGACAGCACAGAGATTTAAGAAGTCCCAACTCAGGTCTAGTAGGGGTCTAATTGTGCAGAGGACAGGCCTGTCATTGCAATGCTCACTAGAGAAAGGTTTCAACACTGTGTTTATCAGGAGCACATTTCTGTGAAGGGAATTACGGATTTTGATAGGACAAGCACAATAAACTCCCAGACCACAAATAACCCTTATCCAGAAAAAAGAAAACGGAATGCAAAAGAAAAGGGAGACGATGTTTAACTCCCTATCTGTATTTCATGGCTCCTCCTCTTCACCCCATTTCCTTTCCAATGTAGCTAATCGCAACTGCCCACAAGTCGTATTTGACAGCAAATGCAAACTGCTCCACTACATATCCTTCACTGCTGTAGGAATGAACCTAACAGACAATAGAATGATCTGACGCACCTAACATACCTCTCTGTGAAGACACTCCTAGTTACTATTATTCTCCTCAGAAGACCTGATCATTGTTGCAGCTGTTTCACCTGGTGCTCTCACTCTCTACTTGCACCCTCTCTAAAATAACTTCTCAAATTCACAATTCAAGCTCTTGATAACCCCCCTTGCTCTTCCCCACCTTTTCCCATCAACTCCACATTGGCAGGCTTTCTATGTATCATCAATTGTCTTAATATGTCTCATCTCACTCTGTACTGTATGTGGTCTTGGCTGCTCCAATCTTCTACCTACATTTATTGATACTCACCAATCTGCACCCTTTTCTGCAATACCCTACACAACCTTGCTGTCCCAATACACTGATGTCAAGAACATGGCTATCATTCTAGCATTCAAATCTACACTCAAAAAGCAATGCCATGGTCTTGAAAGTAGATGTGCACTGACTTTCCCCTCCCCAATCTCTCATATCTGTCTCTACCCTCTTGCCAACAAAAGATAAATGTAGCTTATTGTAAACATGTACAGTCTCATAATGTAAAGTAATTCATGTGAAATGCCGTAAATAAATATACTGTTAGTTTGTCCTGCTCCCCTGATCATGATCTCAATTCCTCTTCACCAACAGGATGGGCCTCATTACACGGACGGCGCTAAGGGTTTACCGGTACCGGTAAGGGTACCAGTGCCGGTAAACCCTTACCGCCTTACTACGAGGTCCCTTTGTGGGACCCTACCTTAACGGCTGGTTTTACCAGCCGTTAAGGACGGGACCCGCAAAGAGACCTAGGAGGTAATTACGGTACTGCAATTTGCGGTACTGTAATTACCACCTTACCCATTCCCATTGAGCCCCATAGGGGCACAAATGGGAATGGGGAAGGCCATGGTGAATTGGGAATTACCGCCCCCACACACCTTGGAATAGGGCGGGAATTCCGCCATTCACCATGGCGGACTCGGTAAAATACCGGCGGCAGCCATGGCGCTAATAGCACCATGGTTACCGCCGTCCGTGTAATGAGGCCCGATGTCTTTTAATCTACATTTCATTACATGTGGAAGGCACAATACAAATGAATGCTCTGATTACTGTTGTTCCATTTGTGCATTATTTCTGACCAGATCACTATGTGCCCTAATAAAAAATACATGTATGGGCCTCATTACACGGATGGCGGTATTAGCACATGGACCAAGGTTCTTTTAGCACCTTGGTCCATGCTGGTAAAATACCGGCACCGCCTTGGTGGAAGGGGGAATTACCGCCCCATTCCAAGGTTGGTGGGCGGTAATTCCCCCTTCCACCACTGCCCTTCCCCATTCCCATTTTTGCCCCATAGGGCATAATGGGAATGGGGAAGGTGCTAATTACGCCACCGCAATTTTGCGGTGCCGTAATTAGCACCAAGGTCCCTTAGCGGGTTGGTTTTTAACGCCTGCAAAAAGCAGGCGTTAAAGCACCAACCCGCTAAGGGACCTCGTAGTAAGGCGGTAATGGTTAACGGTCACCGTTACCATTAACGGTGACCGTTAACCATTACCGCCATCCGTGTAATGAGGCCCTATGTCTGCTTGGAACAACTGTCGTCATAGTATGTGGTTATGTTTAAAGTGGGTATGATCATTTTAATGTTGTTAATTTGTTGAATGAAAACCCAGAGTGCTTGTTCACATGTGTACAGGTTCCAAAATATATGGTGTGACTGGGCCATAGCACAGAAACCGTGCACTGGTTCCAGTGTAGTTTTGGGTGGTATTTTCATATAGAATCCTCAACCTCATTGCTAAATTATCCAATAAGAAACAATGCAGCAAAGGTACAGGCAAGGTTGATTTCAATACAACTGTGCAGAAACAAACAGAGATACTAGCATACAGGGCCATTGTTGTGCATTGTAAAATGCTGTTATACTTTCCTTTTACGCTCTATTTATTTATGTATTTGTTTATTTTGTACATGTATGATAAGCTTTCAAAACCCACATACATCCAGGTGCTGGCTACTGTTAACATGAATTTTTCAGCTCTGACCAGAAGGTCAGCCTAGTTTCTTGGAACAGGTTAAGCATCTGGACAAGTCAGACCAATCAAGGTAGCATTGGTGGTGGTCAATACTAGGTCTCAGGAGGGGTGAGGGTGATCGAAATGCCCACAATGATCACACACAGTAAACAACATCACAAATTACTCTGAGTCAGGTGTATGTATTAAACATGCATATACATTTATTAAAGGCATTTTAAGTCAAACACGCAGTAATTATTCACCAATATTAACAGTATTAACAAAACCAACACAACACTAACTATGAAACATATATACAGTAACCAATGGCCTTACGGGATATTACACAGTACAGGTCCACAACCTGCACAGAAAGGGGTCAAACAGTGTGAATATCTCTGTGGCAGTCCTTCACAATTCAAACCCTAATTAAGAGACAGTCCAGTCCCTAAGATGAGTGGAGTCTTGAGCTCAAAAGAACATTTGGTGCTGGAGCATGCAATGGTGCGGTTAAGTTCAAAACGGGTTTGCTTCAAGGGGCTGTAATGACTCAGGAAGGTGGGTGAGACAGTGAAGAATAAGTTGCCACTATTCGAGGAGGCTCTCCCCAAGAGGGCAGAACAGGATCCAAGAATTGGGAGCAGCTTGGGAGCACAGGCTACCTCGATAAAGATGGGTGGCCTTTGGAGGACGCTCATGCGTAAATATGTATGGATGCGTCAGGTGCCACCGGTAAGGGATGCAAGTACTTACCGACCGTCAGCGCACTCTTGACCAAAATTTGAGAGTCCTGTCCAGATCGGTCGCAGGTTCAATTTCTGCAATTGCACAGCTCTGCGGCTTCAGGGGCTGGGTTCCAGAATCGATTATGTGGCGGGACAGTGGTGATTTTCTCCACTCCTGGTGAAGGGCTCAGGCCAGTTCCAATGCAGCGAGTCTGAGGGCACAGTGGGGCACAGCAGCAAGGCACCCACAAAGTTTGTCATCACAGCTGGGTGACACAGTGACCTCGTATGCTCAGGTTCAGTCATAGGGCCTCATTACACGGTAGGCGGTTAGGATTTACCGGTACCGGTATTTTACCGGCCCCAGTAAATCCTTACCGCCTTACTACGAGGTCCCTTTGCGGGTTGGGGAATTTAACGCCTGCTTTTTGCAGGCGTTAAAAACCAACCCGCAAAGGGACCAGTGGAGCAAATTACGGTACCGGAATTTGCGGTACCGTAATTAGCGCCTTCCCCATTCCCATTATGCCCTATGGGGCAAAAATGGGAATGGGGAAGGGCAATGGTGGAAGGGGGAATTACCGCCTCGCCAACCTTGGAATGGGGCGGTAATTCCCCTTTCCACCGGCATGAACCATGGTGCTAATAGTGCCATGGTTCTCTGCCTACCGTGTAATGAGGCCCAAAGTCTCCTAATTCCAGATGTAGGAATGCTAGGTGTACGAAACTCGGCAGGAGAGTGCCTTATACCCAGAGCTTACAGTTTTCAATGGCTTGAAATTCAACATGGCGGTGGTTCCAGGGCAAAGGTCCCGTACAAGCTGGTCAGTTTACTGGGCGGTCCAGAAACACTTCCAAAAAGGCTCACCTACAGGTTAAGCAGGAGGTGCTGAGAACAGTTGGTCCCACCATTCCAATGGTTCAAATCACCCTTTCAGGCCTTCTAGGTTCAATCAGAAACAGGGGGTCCAATGGGACAACAGCGGAGTCAGGGGACCAAACCTTCCTGTGGGTCACCAGCAGTTCCATAGAGCTGCTTCTTCATTTACGGATACTTGGCTCATTTACTAAGATCAGTGTCAATTCAGAAGATTGACCTGAAATGGGTGTAAAATGCCCTCTCTTATCCAACATCTCCTTCATGCTAAAACGAAGAGAACCCAATAAGAGATCTGCTCACATATAGCCATCCCAGACGTGGACCAATCAGGGACCATGGTGGTCCCAATCATCCCAGCACACCAGACATCCTGGCACCCAGGATGTGTATTGGAACTAGACAGCTCCAGCCCACATCCTGGCGCAAACACACACAAGGCATGCAGAAGCCTGCAAAAGCTATGGTTTGCACGGGAGTCTGCATGATCAAATAAGACATTTCCTGGGTCTGCTCGACCTGGGGAAGGCAAAGGAACAATATGGACAAAGCACAGAACAAAGGACCTTGTGGCATGGCCACTTTAGCCACTGGCCACTGTCCAGGGACAAACGTGGTAAACACAGTATCAATCATAGTTAAAAATATGTAGAAATTAACAGCTGCCACCAGCTCTATCCAGGGCACACTTGTACAATCACCAAACATTCTTTGAGAGTGTCTAGGGCCTTAAAAATAAAAAAAGGACCAGTCAGCGCACTGTAATTTAAGGTACTTTGTGCACTGATAAAATGTTACCACAGAATAGCAACAAAGGAAACAAACATCCCTGTACAGACAGGCTGAAGGGCATGTCAGTTTCCCCATAACAAAATGAGCAAAAGTCCACATAGTACAGGAGAAGGCTGGGTTCCACTGGCAAAAGTCAGGCTAGGATGGTGAATGGTGTAGGCCCACTCCCCAAGTTGCATGCCCAAGATACAAAAGAATATAACACACCCCAGCGGGGAATGAGACCAGGAGGACAGGCTGCAAGAGTTAGTGGTTTATATAAAATTTGGCATCCAGAGAACTCTGCTGCCTGAGAGCGATCTGGCAAACATTACAAAGGTGGCAGCTTAAGTAAGAATATTGCGTCTTACATGACATCATTGCATAGGGGACTATCTAGACACAGGAATGGATAAAACAGTTGGATGCATATGTAATACATAATGTTGCTCCCGCTGGATTTGTTGTCCAGTTGGCGGGAGGGCTCATACCACGAGGTCCAGCTACCTGTGACTGGGTGGGGTGAGGGTCAGGTCACGATGAAGCCGGGCAGGCCCGAGCTAATCTAACATAAGATATTGCTTCAAGCATGCACTAAATAACAGTTACTGAGACTCCTTTGAGCAAATCATTATCCTCTATAAATTCTAAGCTTACAACCACATCATTATTCACTGGGGTCTTTGGGGGTTTATCACAACTCGGGAGGGCTTGATCCAGGTGGGATCGCTGATCATGGGGTGGGTCTAGGCACATCAAAGAGACTAGGGAGCATGCTGAGATTTGTTAGTTCTGAGGTGCAATATACTGTGACAGAGGTTGACTTTTATTAGTTGTGGCACACTGGGGTGGGCATCGCACTAGGGTTACATATCTGGCACTTCAAACGAATACCTATCGGGGCCATGGGGTTGTATTGGCAGTAATTTTCCAGTACCAGGGGTGAGGGGGGCATAGGCAGGTTTTGTGGAGATGGATGCGTTTGCAAGGCATGGTTTCGAGCCGGTTCACGCACAGGACAGTGATCTCAGAGAAAGGGTGAGATGCTACATTTATATTATTGCAATTACCTCCAGCTCAGGCATGAAAATGGAGCTGCAGGGCTTTCAGAGACGGGGAGAAAAGGTGGGGGTTTTTGCGAGCGCTGTGCGTGGCACTGCAGAGGGGAGAGAAGCCTTCTTGTAGTATTGCGGTGAGGCCTAACCCAAAGATGGAGTCGGAGGTGTCCAAGATGGATGCCATATGTCTCTCCAACAGCCCCACCTGCGTCGTCATCAGCACAGGGGCTGGTGATGTACACAGGGGCAAAAATAGGAAGCGTCCTCCACTGTTGGTCGAGCAAGTGATGCATCTTAAACTGAATGGGTGGGGGGGGGCAAATGGCCCTACCACTCCCACACATTCCCCCCTTTCGTTTAATCTAAAGTAATGAATTACTTTTTGTTTTTACTCTCATTGCGATAATACTCTGCTTCAGCAAGAACTTCGTCCCATGCAGGTGTGCCTTTTATGGGCATCCATGCTCTACATACACTTCCCAAACTATGCCCATTCCTGGCGTACTCATCGGGGATACAGGTCATGTAGATTCCTCAATCCCCATTTAGGTCCACCCCCACTTCCCTATACCTCTGCAGCTCTGTTGGCTCTTTGATTGTGGTATGATAAAAGTTGTCTACCATGTCCCCATTTTGACGGTAGACAGCAGTCATGCAGTATTTTGGGGGGTTTGGTTCTCCAGTTTGTATTTGTGCATCTATCATTGTTGCTACCGTTGCCTGTCGGCCCATTGTTACCATCATCATTGCTGAACTAGGCATAGACTTTCCGCAACATCGGATCCCTAGTTGGCACACACAGAAAAATAGTAAAATAAAAACGATGACTGGAACAAAACTTTTCATCATGATACTGAACCAAGAGTGTATCCAATTGAACATGTTGTCAAACCAATTGCTTGGCTCTACTCCACCTTCTTCCCGCATGCGTTCCCCCAGACTGTGAACTGCTGAGATAACGTGGGTGAGGGTCCCATTGTCCGCGTCCTCAGAAGGTACGAATGGACAGCACGCGCTCCCCATTTTTCGGCAAACACCGCCGTCCATCGCTGTGAGGAGGTCTAGGAAGTACCGGTTCTGCATTGTAATTAGCCTCAAGGCACGCAATTCCACCTTGATGACATTGAACCCCTCTTCAGTGTCGTTGGCCAGTTGGATCAGCTCCCAGCGGACGATCTGTAACCACTTGGCGTTGGTACGTGCCTGGAACCCTGGCGTTAGGAGGGATGCAAAGAATGTTTCTGCTGTGTTGAACAGCTTGTATTTTGAAGGAATTTCAGCTAGGAGTTTGGAATATTCCGTGGAAATATAATTTGACCTTTTTCTGCAGGACAGTCTCTCTTCTAGGTCATTCACGGGTATGATATCATCTGCATACAATTCTGTGAGTGTTGGTTGGGGCGCTGCCGATGTGCTAGCCGATTGCCCTACTGCCGATGTGCTAGCCGAATCCCATGCTGCTGAAATGCCAAGCGATTTCCCTTTTACTTGGATGTTGCTTTCTGGAATCACCATTAGTGCGGAGTGCAAAGTGGCCAGGGCGCAAGTACCTCTCCATGGTGCTGGTAAATGCAGATATGCTTGTTTGCCACACACCCAATACATGTTCATAAGTGCAGCCGTACCTTTCTTTATGTCGGGGATGATGATGGTTTTGTTGCATTGTTTGTTGGTGCCCATTTGCACCTTCCCCTCTCCATGGAAGCATAGTTCATGTGAAATTTCCTTTTGCATTTTGATTGGTTTTTTGAGAGCGTATACCCATGTCAGTTTTCCAATGTGCTGGGACCAGATGGAAGCACACGTGTCTTTGACCCATTGGAAGTTTTCTTCAGTTAGCCCTCTTAGTGCTTCAGCTTTGCACTCTATTTTCTCGTCATGCCACTTATTATCTGTGAATCTGGACCCCTTTATGACAAAAAAAAAATTCTTTGATGCAAATCACTCTCTGGCGCTTACTTGTACACGTTTTTTCATTTCCAGCATTTCTATTGTAACTGTGTATGCCTGGAAGGTACTTCGAATTCTACATAATACTAGATGAATCAAACATTGGGCCTCTTGCAAGGATACTTTCTTGGGTACTAGTATTTAGGAGTTCCTGATGCGTGCGGTATAAGGGAACAGCCGTAGCAGCTCTCATTAGTAGCTTGTTTTGCAGTTGCGCTCATGTCTGAATACCATTTGTTGGACTGGTCTGGGTGGCGGGGGTCTTCTATTTCATCTAATCCCAACCAATGGTAAATGTCATATTTCTTCCCTCCCGCCCCCCTTTTCCGCCCCCCCCCCTTTGTGATTCTGGGATATTTTCACTTTTCGATAGTGTATGGAAAATACCTCTGCCTATGCTGTGTTAGTATGTTTGTTAGCAGCTTCCCAGGCCTGTGTGTCTGGCGTTTCTGGTTTACTAGTAGCAGCCATATTAAAGTGCATTACCGTGCTTTGCGAGGTAGGTTTTATGGTTGTCTGAGCATTAATATACATTAAATCATGTTCACTTACCCAAAGATAGTCCCCATCATATTGGTTGGTCTCATTTACAGTACTTGGAAGTGGAAAAAGAGGCATTGGTTGTTCGATTCTTGTGCAACGTGGTGAGATTTACATTATTAGAGGGACTGTGTTTCCACATTGTTTTGACCCTGGCCCAACTCACTGCTGAGCCTTCTCGTATTAGGTTTACCCCACTCACCCCTTCTTTTATGTCCTCTACAATAAAAGAAATCGTGTAATACCACGCCATAAAAATAACATTCCGGAAAACAATATGATATTGTACTTCAACCCACACTCATAATTATACAACTTATTATTTCTATTTACTACCCTATTTCTAACTAAGTTTGTGTCGTCATCCATGAGCGCAGTCTTTTCTGTCATTGTGTTACCTGAAGGGGCGATATGAAGTTGTTAAGTAACATGCATATATACATTATCATTTTTACACATATTATTTTATTTTTCCTACTCTATTCTTCTACAACTCCTTTTTCTATGCTATGATGTGCACATCTTACTATTTTCTAGTATCTTATCAACATTTGCAATCTTTTTCTTCTCATTTCACACATTTTATTTTTATATTTTACTCTTGTACCATATTATCATCAAGACGTTTGTTCATACTTTGCAAATATTCTGTCCCAAAATCGGCGTGTGGTTACCTCCACTAGATATGTAGCTATGGTTTAGTTTAGTTTAATTTAGTTTTATTATTTATAGTGCACACCAGACCCTGGGGCATCAGGGCGCGAAAGATAGGAATATGTTCATCTTAGTTACAGGTACATGGTATATAAGGAATGTACAGGAACATCAGAAATGCAACAATAAACAGGTATATACAAAGCAGAATCAATGGTCGAGTAGCATAATTACAGGGTGCATGTGTGCAAGATAATCATAGGATTACAAAATACAGTTATATACAGTGTGACTTAAAGGTCGAGTGGCACCAAGATCATTACATTGCAAAAAATAGTCAAATAGCATAGTAATGGGGTGTGCTCAGTACATCCAGGATGTAGTTCAAACACATAATAAACTAATTCCAGGAGCTGAGGGGTAGGCGTCAAGAGAGAGGTGATGGTCAGGGTGATTAGATATCATTTACTCATAACCACTTGGTCAGATTCTATCTGAATTTAGAGAAGGGCTGAGGTTCTCTAATGCCAGGGGGTAGGGAGTTCCACAGCTGTGCAGCCTTGACTGGGAAGCTATGCCCTCCTATAGTTGAGATTTTAAATCACGGAACTTGGAGGCAGTTCGTGTTGGCTGTTCTTGTTGGTCTGGACAAGGGTCTTTTACATAACCTGTCCGTAAGGTAAGGCAGTGCTTTATTGTTGAGACACTTGTGATTAAGGGAGGCGATCTTAAGTTGAATTTTATCAAAAGTGGATAGCCATTTGTATTCTCTTCTTACAGAGAATATATGCTCATTTCTGTTGATCTTAAAAGCTGCTCTCAAGGCATTGTTCTAGAGAACCTGAATTGTATGGATGGTATGTTAGTTCGCTCCAATGTAGAGTCCATTACAGTAATCCAATTTGGAAAGTATGAAGGCTCTGGCGAGCGTAATGCAACTGTCTGTGGAAAGGAATTGTGTACTAGCTCTGATAAGTTTGCATGTGTATGCAGTAGCAGAGGCTGGTAAGTTGACTTGTTTAGAAAAGTTCATGGTGGCATCTAGGTAAAAGCCTAGGGTCTTCACTTCTTTAGCTACTTTTATGTTATTACCGTCGAAAATGAAGTTGGCATAGTCAGGGCTGAGTTTGGATATGTAAGTTGGAGTGCCTAGATAGATAGATAAGAGATAGCTAAGGAACTTTAGAACTTTATGTCAAAGTATCTGTAGGCAGTTAGCGAGAACCAGACAGTGAGAGAGAGCAGTGAGGACAGATACAGTATGAAGTTATATATGGCGAGACAGATAAAGAGGGAGACACTGTGATATGTCTGTAACGCTCACCTGATTCCCGTAGAGGCGCCGGTCTTGACTGGGCGTATACCGTATCTTCAAAGGTGATGTGTAACACACGGCTGGCTCTTTGGGCTGGACCTCTGTGCACTGCATGTCTGACTCGAAGGGTAAGATGTCTTAGGTAAGTGAACGCTGTGCTCTCCATCTGCCTCGGGGCAGGGTGCTGTAACCAGTTTCTTCACTGGATAAGGGGAGCAGGCCTCTTGACTTCAGAGGACTGCTGTCCGTCGTTTACTGCACGAACGGTAAGTTTCGAGTAATTCTAATGTCTTTAAAAGTCTTTAGTAATGATGTCTCTTGTTTTGCAGGGTTCCGGCGATGGCGGATGACGGGCTGAAGTGAGTTGAAGATGGAGCCCGTGTGATGAATAGAAGCGCCTGGAAGCACGTAAGTAAGCGCTTGTTGCCTGCTTCACGATGCGCTCTAACTGTCTTTTTATTTTGCAGGTAAAAGTTCGGAGCGGCTGCAGGGTGCCGGAATACCCACTGGGTTAGATGTGGAAAGGAGTAATGGCACGTGAGTATTAAAGTTCCCCAATGTCTTTAAACGCACCTTGTTTTGTCTTTCAGATGCGGGATGCAGCGCCGAAGGCCTCCGGAGCGTGCGAAGAGTTGGTAAGCTTTTGTCTTTCAGATGCCGGAATGCAGTGCGCAGACCTCCGGAGCGCACGAAGAGTAGGTAAGCCTTTGTCTTTCAGATGCCGGAATGCAGCGCGAGGCATTGGTGACAGCCGATGGACCAGGTAAGTGAAGCGCTGTCACTGAAGACCGTAATGCTAACCTGTTCTTTCTTGTCTTTATAGGTGTTGCTGAAGACTGGATTCAGGATGGTAAGCCTTTTTCCTTAGGCTCAGGATCAGATGCAGAAGACACGATGAGCGTTCTGCTGCAGAGGATGCAGAATAACGCAAAGCAAGATTCATCCATCGGGTGTGGTTTAAATAGCCTCCTGTAGTGCTTAGGTGTCTCCTTCCACAGCCACGCCTAGGTAAGAAAAGAGTTCCTGCTTTCCAGAAGAGTTCCAGTGTTCTGAACCTAGGGAGTGGCTCCTGCCCCACCCAACAGGAAAAGTAGTTCCAAACAGAAGAGGATCAGAGGCTCAACTGGCAGGCAAGTAAGCAGCATGGTCTGCTGCAGGTAAGTCCACCCAAGCATTATGAGCCCGGCGCTTCCAGCGCTGGGACTGGGCATATTTATGAGCCTGGTGCCACTGGCGCCAGGACTGGGTCCAAAAGGTCCCAATTGGGACTGGTTGGCACTCGGAACCTGGGTTATGGATCTGCTTCCAAGGGAGTTGGGAAAACCCTGACCTTTTGGAAGCAGAGATCATGACAGTCAGTGGATATATACATTTTATCAATTGATCTGTTGGTCAGCACATCATTTTCTCATACTCATAGTGTTGTGCTATGTACTTTCCATCAACCGCTCGCAACTTTGTTGCTCGTACCATGTTCATTTTCAGGGATTGTACTATTGTGTGTCTTTCTCACATCTGACAAATGCACCCAATATTTCAATCCCTTAACCTTAACAGCTGTGGGTGTGCAATGAATCACTTCATATGGGCCATGAACTTGGAGAATTCCATCTCCACACAAAGCTCCGAACGTAAACATTTTTCCCAGGCATTAGTTGTCCCTTTGGGCCATCATCCACTGGCATGGTAGTATTAGTTGCGGCATTATCTGTGAATGGTGGTGCTATTTGTCTTGCTATGCTACGAACTTCACAAGTTAAGTTGGTGAGATATTCCTTAAACTTGACCCCGAGCACTGTGGCAGCTCTGTGAGCATCCGAAGCTCCTCGTATGGGGGATAGTGTTGTATGAATGCATCTGCCCATCACTATTTTGTGCGGGCTCAAGTGGTGGTCCTTGCTTGGTTGCGTTCTGAGCTGGAACAGTGCTAGGGGCAGGCAGTAAACCCAGTTTTTCTTCAACGTGTTGCATAGTTTTGATAATTTGCTTTTCAGTAGGCCGTTTATCTTTTCCACCTGACCGTTGGCCATCGGATGATAAATCAAACACAGTTTGTGCTTGACCCCCAGCAGTGTAGTCACTTCTTTGAAGAGGTCATTCACAAAGTGTGTGCTGTTATCTGACCGTATCCCATCACAAATGCCTCACCTTGAAAAGACCTCCCGCACTAAAAATTTTGCAGCACATTTGGCATCAGGGTGAGCGCATTGTCCAGCCTCAACCCACCTTGAAAAGGGGCACACAATCACAATTAAGTACCTTGCTCCATTGCATCTTTTTCCCATACCTGCATAATCAATATGTAGTTCTCTGAATGGGCCTATCGGTCGTGGCAGTCCTTCCCCTTAATGTTCTTAGTGTCATACCTGAGCTGTATGTTTGGCATGTTGTACATTGTATTGTGAACTTTGACAATTGCTCTTGCAAGTTGGGAATAAACCAATGTTCCTGTATGTCCGCCGCAATGTGTTGCTTTGTTGCATGTGTTGGGAAATGCAGCTGCTGGAATGCAATTTCTAGTAGCTCTAATTGCATTACTACTTTTCCGGTTAACTCTTGTCTCCATATCAAATCACGCTGATTGCTTGCAACCTCTTTTGGCCCACAACTCTTTCTCTTCCGTTGGTGCCCGCCTTTGAAGCTCTATTACTTGGGAGGTTGGCGTATTGTTATACCCGTCCCCTAGTGTCTCCGTAGTTGGTGTTTTAATGATGCACTCTATTGCTTGTGGCATATTGAAATACGTGGCATCTTTTGCTGCTGCGTCTGCTGCCGCGTTTCCCAATGAGATGAAATCTGTATTGGCTGTATGTGCCTTACATTTTACCAATGCTATTACTGACGGTTCTGCCAATGCATCTATCAATTCGTTCAGTAGGGCGGCATGGTGCACAGGTCAGCCATCCCTCCTCCGACACCCCCTGCGTCTCCATCGTGATAGCCCTGAATGAACTGTAGTTGTGGCATATGCTGAGTCAAAATATATTGTCACTGCACACTCCTCAGCTGTGCGTAGTGCTTCAATTAATGCTGTTAGTTCTGCTGCTTGTGCTGAGTAATGAGACGGTAGGCGTTTCTGTACAATTATCTCATATTCTTCCTCTTCCAATCGTACCACTGCTGCCCCTACATGTTTTTCCCCTGTTTCTCTGTTTATTGATGCAGACCCATCAACAAAGTATATTTCCCCTACCTGTAGTGCATTTTCACTGGCCTTTGGTATGTCATCCCCTTCTCCTTCATACGTGGCAATCGTGCGCTTTAATGTCTTCCACTGTGCATGGCTCTGTGATGAACGTGGCAGTGTTTACTGATTTGCACCTGACCAAATGGACATTGGGACTGCAGATGATTATTTCATATGCTGTTGCTCTTTGAGTTGTCAATGTCAACTTTGATCTCTCTAGTATTGCAAACAGTGAGTGCTCAGTGTATAGTGTTACTGAGCATCCCATGACAAATGTGGCACTCATTTCTATTGTGAAGGCCGCTGCAGCTAGACCTTGTTCACATACGAAGTGGCCCTGCATTACAGAATCTAGTGTGCTGCTGGAATATGCCAATGCCTTGTGGCCCAATGATGTTTTTTGCGTGAGCAATGCAGTCAAGAGTATACCATTGCTGTTTGAAAAGAAATAAAATTTCCAATCACAATCAGGGTTCGCTAGCACTG
Source organism: Ambystoma mexicanum (assembly GCF_040938575.1). NCBI lineage: Eukaryota > Metazoa > Chordata > Amphibia > Caudata > Ambystomatidae > Ambystoma > Ambystoma mexicanum. Next base: position 838,220,046 of record NC_090936.1, read on the forward strand.
GAGCGTGTGTGATGAACTCTTGTAATTTAAAAAATGGTGTCATCATTTCATGTGACCACTTTATTGGGACATTATTCTATTGTGCATCTTTCAGGGCCTGCAACCGTGGGCGTGCGTAAGCTGCGTAATCCAAAATCCATGCACGGCAGTAATTACATATGCTGAGAAATGTTTGCATGTCTTTTAGAGTTTTGGGTATGATCATGTGACGTATTGTTGCCGCCCTATCTGGTAAGATTCTTTTTCCATCTTTTGAAATTAATTGCCCTAGGTAAAGCACCTCAGCTAAGCAATATTGCAATTCTCCTTTGTCTACTTTGTACCCTTTTCTGGCCAACAAATTTAGTAGTGCTATTGAGTCAGCATGCACTTTTTCTCGCTGTCACTGCAGACGAGTAAATCGTCTACGTATTGCATTATGGTGCTCTCTATGTCAATGTTGCCAAGATCTTCATGTAATATTCTATTAAAAATACTGGGACTCTCACAATACCCCTGTGGTAATCTGCAGTGCTCGTACCTGTTACCCCCCAGTTTAAATGCTGTAAGGTACCTGGAGTTTGCGTCGAGCGGTATTGAGAAAAAAGCATTTTTCAGGTCTACCACTGTGAAACAGGAAGCGTCTTTTGGTATGCTGCATAATATTGATGCCGGATTGGGGACTAGTGGGAACTCTTTCTGTATGACATCATTGAGTGGGCATAGGTCTTGGATCATCCTCCAAGCCCCTCCCTTTGCTTTCTTGATTGGGAAAATCGCTGTGTTACATGGCGAGTTGATGGCACTATTATTCCTTGCTCAAGCAATGTGTTTATAATTTCTCTTATCCCTTCCTCTGCCTGTCTTGATAAAGGGTACTGTTTTACTCTCTTTGGGAGGGCACCTGATTTTAATTTAATCCTGATTGGTGTCACTTCTTGTAGTAATCCTACGTCGAGTGGGCCTGTTGTCCAAATCTCTGGCAATACCTTTTCCATGTCTTTCTCAAATATAGTGGGTGGTATATTGACACTGGCCAAGAGGGGGTTGTGTACCTCTATGTATTGGATCATAATATCACAGGGCACACTCATTTCAATTATTATCTCTACATCACATTCATTGTCAGTAAATAGCTCCTCATCAGTTAGGTTGCGCAGCATAATACTCGTGTCTATGCATAACACTGTTCGCCATTCGCACCCATGTGTGTCCAGTCCTATCACTGCAATACGTTTACTTGATACTTGTACTGCTTCCAAATCAATAGACAAAATTGTTCCAGGGACAGTGACTGTATTTACAATTGGGCGGAAAACAAAATCTGAAGGCACTGTAATGTAAGGTACTTTGTGCACTGATAAAATGTTACCACAGAATAGCAACAAAGGAAACAAAGCATCCCTGTACAGACAGGCTTAAGGGCATGTCAGTTTCCCCATAACAAAATGAGCAAAAGTCCACATGGTACAGCAGAAGGCTGGGTTCCACTGGCAAAAGTCAGGCTAGGATGGTGAATGGTGTAGGCCCACTCGCCAAGTTGCATGCCCAAGATACAAAAGAATATAACACACCCCAGCGGGGAATGAGACCAGGAGGACAGGCTGTAAGAGTTAGTTGTTTATATAAAATTTGGCATCCAGAGAACTCTGCTGCCTGAGAGTGATCTGGCAAACATTAAAAAGGTGGCAGCTTAAGTAAGAATATTGTGTCTTACATGACATCATTGCATAGGGGACTATATAGACACAGGATTGGATAAAACAGTTGGATGCATATGTAATACATAATGTTGCTCCCGCTGGATTTGTTGTCCAGTTGGCGAGAGGGCTCATACCACGAAGTCCAGCTACCTGTGTCTGGGTGGGGTGAGGGTCAGGTCACGATGAAGCCGGGCAGGCCCGAGCTAATCTAACATAACATATTGCTTCAAGCATGCACTAAATAACAGTTACTGAGACTCCTTTGAGCAAGTCATTATCCTCTATAAATTCTAAGCTTACAACCACATCATTATTCACTGGGGTCTTTGGGGGTTTATCACAACTCGGGAGGGCTTGATCGAGGTGGGATCGCTGATCATGGGGTGGGTCTAGGCACATCAAAGAGACTAGGGGGCATGCTGAGATTTGTTAGTTCTGAGGTGCAATATACTGTGACAGAGGTTGACTTTTATTAGTCGTGGCACACTGAGGTGGGCATCGCACTAGGGTTACATATCTGGCACTTCAAACGAATACCTATCGGGGCCATGGGGTTGTATTGGCAGTAATTTTCCAGTACCAGGGGTGAGGGGGGGCATAGGCAGGTTTTGTGGAGATGGATGTGTTTGCAAGGCATGGTTCGAGCCGGTTCACGGACAGGACAGTGATCTCAGAAGAGTGAGACGCTACATTTATATTATTGCATTTACCTCCAGCTCAGGCATGAGAATGGAGCTGCAGGGCTTTCAGAGACGGGGAGAAAAGGTGGGGGCTTTTGCAAGCGCTGTGCGTGGCACTGCAGAGGGGAGAGAAGCCTTCTCGTAGTATTGCGGTGAGGCCTAACGCAAAGATGGAGGCGGAGGTGTCCAAGATGGATGCCATGTGTCTCTCCAACAGCTCTACCTGCGTTGTCATCAGCACAGGGGCTGGTTATGTACACAGGGGCAAAAATAGGAAGCATCCTCCACTGTTGGTCGAGCAAGTGATACATCTTAAACTGAATGGGTGAGGGGGTGGCCCGAATGGCCCTGCCACTCCCACACATTCCCCCCTTTCGTTTCATCTAAAGTAATGAATTACTTTTTGTTTTTACTCGCATTGCGATAATACTCTGCTTCAGCTAGATCTTCGTCCCATGCAGGTGTGCCATTTATGGGCATCCATGCTCTACATACACTTCCCAAACTATGCCCATTCCTGGCGTACTCATCGGGGATACAGGTCATGTATATTCCTCAATCCACATTTAGGTCCACCCACACTTCCCTATACCACTGCAGCTCTGTTGGCTCTTTGATTGTGGTATGATATAAGTAGTCTACCATGTCTCCATTTTGACGGTAGACAGCAGTCATGCAGTATTTTGGGGGGTTTGGCTCTCCAGTTTGTATTTGTGCATCTATCATTGTTGTTACCGTTGCCTGTCGGCCCATTGTTACATCATCATTGCCGAACTAGGCATACACTTTGCGCAACATCGGATCCCTAGTTGGCACACACAGAAAAATAGTAAAATAAAAACGATTACTGGAACAAAAATGTTCATCATGATACTGAACCAAGAGTGTATCAAATTGAACATGTTGTCAAACCAGTTGCTTGGCTCTACTCCACCTTTTTCCTGCATGCGTTCCCCCAGACTGTGAACTGCTGAGATTACGTGTGTGAGGGTCCCAATGTTCGCGTCCTCAGAAGGTACGAATGGACAGCACGCGCTCCCCATTTTTCGGCAAACACCACCGTCCATCGCTGCGAGGAGGTCTAGAACGTACCGTTCGGCATTGTCATTAGCCGCAAGGCACGCAATTCCACCTTGATGACATTGAACCACTCTTCAGTGGTGTTGGCCAGTTGGATCAGCTCCCAGCGGACGATCTGTAACCACTTGGCGTTGGTACGTGCCTGGAGCCCTGGCGTTAGGAGGGATGTAAAGAATGTTTCTGCTGTGTTGAACAGCTTGTATTTTGAAGGAATTTCAACTAGGAGTTTGGAATATTCCGTGGAAATATAATTTGACCTTTTTCTGCAGGACAGTCTCTCTTCTAGGTCATTCACGGATATGATATCATATGCATACAATTCTGTCAGTTTTGGTTGGGGCGCTGCCGATGTGCTAGCCGATTCCCATGCTGCTTGAAATTCCAAGCGATTTCCCTTTTATTTGGATGTTGCTTTCTGGAATCACCATTAGTGCGGAGTGCAAAGTGGCCAGGGCGCAAGTACCTCTCCATGGTGCTGGTAAATGCAGATATGCTTGTTTGTCACACACCCAATACATGTCCATAAGTGCAGCCGTACCTTTCTTTATGCCGGGGAAGATGATGGTTTTGTTGCATTGTTTGTTGGTGCCCATTTGCACCTTCCCCTCTCCATGGAAGCATAGTTCATGTGAAATTTCCTTTTGCGCTTTGATTGGTTTTTTGAGAGTGCAAACCCATGTCAGTTTTCCAATGTGCTTTAACCAGATGGAAGCACACGTGTCTTTGACCCATTGGAAGTTTTCTTCAGTTAGCCCTCTTAGTGCTTCAGCTTTGCACTCTATTTTCTCGTCATGCCACTTATTATCTGTGAATCTGGTCCCCATTATGACAAAAAAAAAAGTTATTTGATGCAAATCACTCTCTGGCGCTTACTTGTACACGTTTTTTAATTCTCCAGCATTTCTATTGTAACTATGTGTACCTGGAAGGTACTTCGAATTCTACATAATACTAGATGAATCAAACATTGGGCCTCTTGCAAGGATACTTCCTGGGGTACTAGTATTTAGGTGTTCCTGATGCGTGCAGTATAAGGGAACAGCCGTAGCAGCTTTCATTAGTAGCCTGTTTTGCAGTTGCGCTCATGTCTGAATACCATTTGTTGGACTGGTCTGTGTGGCGGGGGTCTTCTATTTCATCTAATCCCAACCAATGGTAAATGTCATATCTCTTCCCTCCCGCCCCCCTTTTCCGTCTCCTCCTCCCCCCCCTTTGTGATTCTGGGACATTTTCACTTTTCGATAGTGTATGGGAAATACCTCTGCCCATGCTGTTTTAGTATGTTTGTTAGCAGCTTCCCAGGCCTGTGTGTCTGGCGTTTCTGGTTTACTAGTAGCAGCAATATTAAAGTGCATTACCGTGCATTGCGAGGTAGGTTTTATGGTTGTCTGAGCATTAATATACATTAAATCATGTTCACTTACCCAAAGATAGTCCCCATCATATTGGTTGGTCTCATTTACAGTACTTGGAAGTGGAAAAAGAGGCATTGGTTTAGTTTGATTCTTGTGCAACGTGGTGAGATTTACATTATTAGAGGGACTGTGTTTCCACATTGTTTTGACCCTGGCCCAACTCACTGCTGAGCCTTCTCGTATTAGGTTGACCCCACTCACCCCTCCTTTTATGTCCTCTCCAATAAAAGAAATCGTGTAATACCACGCCATAAAAAATAACATTCCGGAAAACAATATGATATTGTACTTCACCCCACACTCATAATTATACAACTTATTATTTCTATTTACTACCCTATCTCTAACTAAGGTTGAGTCGTCATCCATGGGCGCAGTCTTTTCTGTCATTGTGTTACCTGAAGGGGCGATATGAAGTTGTTAAGTAACATGCATATATACATTATCATTTTTACACATATTATTTTATTTTTCCTACTCTATTCTTCTACAACTCCTTTTTCTATGCTATGATGTGCACATCTTACTATTTTCTAGTATCTTATCAACATTTGCAATCTTTTTCTTCTCATTTCACACATTTTATTTTTATATTTTACTCTTGTACCATATTATCATCAAGACGTTTGTTCATACTTTGCAAATATTCTGTCCCAAATTCAGCGTGTGGTTATCTCCACTAGATATGTAGCTATGGTTTAGTTTAGTTTAATTTAGTTTTATTATTTATAGTGCACACCAGACCCTGGGGCATCAGGGCGCGAAAGATAGGAATATGTTCATCTTAGTTACAGGTACATGGTATATAAGGAATGTACAGGGACAGCAGAAATGCAACAATAAACAGGTATATACAAAGCAGAATCAATGGTCGAGTAGCATAATTACAGGGTGCATGTGTGCAAGATAATCATAGGATTACAATATACAGTTATATACAGTGTGACTTAAAGGTCGAGTGGCACCAAGATCATTACACTGCAAAAAATAGTCAAATAGCATAGTAATAGGGTGTGCTCAATAAATCCAGGATGTAGTTCAAGCACATAATAAAGTAATTCCAGGAGCTGAGGGGTAGGCGTCAAGAGAGAGGTGATGGTCAGGGTGATTAGATATCATTTACACTTAGCCACTTGGTCAGATTCTGTCTGAATTTAGAGAAGGGCTGAGGTTCTCTAATGCCAGGGGGTAGGGAGTTCCACAGCTGCGCAGCCTTGACTGGGAAGCTATGCCCTCCTATAGTTGCGATTTTAAATCGCGGAACTTGGAGGCAGTTTGTGTTGGCTGTTCTTGTTGGTCTGGACGAGGTTCCTTTACATAACCTGTCCGTAAGGTAAGGCAGTGCTTTATTGTTGAGACACTTGTGATTAAGGGAGGTGATCTTAAGTTGAATTTTATCAAAAGTGGATAGCCATTTGTATTCTCTTCTTACAGAGAATATATGCTCATTTCTGTTGATCTTAAAAGCTCCTCTCAAGGCATTGTTCTGGAGAACCTGAATTGTATGGATGGTATGTTTGTTCGCTCCAATGTAGAATCCATTACAGTAATCCTATTTGGAAAGTATGAAGGCTCTGGCGAGCGTAATGCAACTGTCTGTGGAAAGGAATTGTTTACTAGCTCTGATAAGTTTGCATGTGTATGCAGTAGCAGAGGCAAGTGAGTTGACTTGTTTAGAAAAGTTAATGGTGGAGTCTAGGTGTTAGGCGGAAACCTGTGCAGTTCCCTCTGGTACCACTGCAAAAGATTTAGGACTACAGGTGTTTGGTGGTGAACCCACTTGGTAGCCGTCTGTACCACACAGATTCACTTGGTAGCTGTGGCTGAGCAGTCAGACCTCCCTCAAGAAGAGTTGAGCAGTATGTGGAGTATACAAAATAGGGCAATTCTTCCCAGCAAGACAAGCAAACACGCAACGAGGCTTAGTGTAAAGATATTAAGGTATTTATTTATAACGAAACATCTATGAAAAACACTAGGGCACTTTCACGGCAAACAAATCAAACACAATTACTCTACGAAGAAGAAACGATCAATCCCCCTAGCAATATTTCGACAAGTCTAGGTTCTACCGGCACCACTTATTTACAGACAGAGGTGTATACCTCAACCTAGATGGCACTCTAATATTAGTTAGGATGGGAGAGAAAAAGATAGGCAGGTTACGAAATCAACACAGTTCAATACTTCACGGGCAAAATGTACGGTAAGAAGGCAAGAACCACAATAGATCATAAAGTTCAGAGGCCAGGCCCACTCGGAGAGAGGCAAGGCGATATGTCCCAAAAAAGTCTCTAGTGGAGATGCATTCAAGACTTTGTAGCAAATTGTCATCGGCAGATTGAACCAGTTCAGAATAATAAATGAGAAAAGCTTGTAGGCGACCCAACGGAAAGGAGAGGATTAAGACACCTCACTCGAACCGATCGAAAGGGAAGCCAGGCAGACACGGTACCTTGTTGTGGAGGGCAGCTCCGGCGGGGGCAGTTGTTCCTGGTGGTGGATGCATGTCAGGTCTTTGCCAAGAGTAGAGAGGTTCTCGTCGTCGAAGAAAAGTGAAGTCCGGTGCACCACCAGGGAAGAGACCAGCCGTGGAGTGCTCCGTCACAAGGCACCACCTTTTGGTCGCGGTACAGGCGTAGTGGCTATCCGGTTGCCGAGGTGCGCTGCACGGGCAATTCGACCACTGCGTCCTGAGGCAAATAAAAAGCAAAGGGGACTGGTTGTTCCCACCAGTCAGGGGAAGAGACTCTCCAGCAGGGAGATCTCCTCTGTCGTCGGGAAGTGGTGAGTCGGCTCAGCAGGGCTCCACCGGAGGTGTCGTCGTTGCAGGTCGGCTCAGCGTTACCCTCGTCGGATTCTTAGGTCCTGTGGCGACTTCTGAAGATCCAGTCCCAAAAGCCCTGCTTTTATGCAGAAAACCCGCATTCGTTCAGCCTAGCTGTCAATCAACACATGCTAAGTGGTGAGCGGGAAGGCTCACCACTGGGGCCAATCACTTCAGAGTGCGACCGGAGTTGGCAAGGCAACTCGGTCCAGGGTGCCTAAAACCCCCTCCCACACCCCTGTGGTAACCCAGACAGAATGGCACCACTTTGGAGGGTGTCTGTACAGAGCCCGCCAAAAGTGGAACAAAGGGCTCAACCTTTGGTTTAGGAGTCACAGAGACGAACACAGACGCCATTTTAAAAACCGAGTTCTGGCAGAAAATACCATCCGATAAACTTATTTACGATAAGTAGATCGGTGGTACGTTAGAGATTAACGAGGAAAAGTATCAATCTCCAACAATGGGACGAATCCCATAGGGTTAGGTTTGGGGTCGAACATAACAAGTAGTTTCCACTGCCACCAGCCAAAACTCGACGAGGGGGGACGGGACAGTGCCCCCTCGAGTAACAGATCCAGGAGTAATCGAATTACCCCTACTAGTACGTCCACAATAAGATGGTTTGTACTAGTTCTAGCCAATGGTGACTTTACATGCCAGGGGAGACAGTAGTCAGTCCCCGGGTATGGAGTCTATGGTGGAGGTCCGCTAGGACGCCCCAGTGCTAGAGCACATAGGGTGCAGTGTAACACACAAAGAAAAACATATGAGACCCTCTGGAGTAAAAGACCCCATAGCCCATAGAACATATTGACATTCAAAGGAATTACACACATACATGTCCAAGAGTGGGAGGAAAAGAGTCTCACTCTTGGCAGGATGGAAAAAAATAAACTCCCGAAATCCAGCAAAGCTGCTGGGGGACTCACTAGGATAGGAAATTCAGCCTAAACAGAGAATTTGCATGTGTATGCAGTAGCAGAGGCAAGTGAGTTGACTTGTTTAGAAAAGTTCATGGTGGCGTCTAGGTAAAAGCCTAGGGTCTTCACTTCTTTAGCTACTTTTATGTTATTACCGTCGAAAATGAAGTTGGCATAGTCAGGGCTGAGTTTGGATATGTAAGTTGGAGTGCCTAGATAGATAAATAAGAGATAGCTAAGGAACTTTAGAACTATATGTCAAAGTATTTGTAGGCAGTTAGCGAGAACCAGACAGTGAGAGAGAGCAGTAAGGACAGATACAGTATGAAGTTATATATGGCGAGACAGATAAAGAGGGAGATACTGTGATATGTCAGTGGATATATAAATTGTATCAATTGATCTGTTGGTCAGCTCATCATTTTCTCATACTCATAGTGTTGTGCTATGTACTTTCCATCAACCGCTCGCAACTTTGTTGCTCGTACCATGTTCATTTTCAGGGATTGTACTATCGTGTGCCTTTCTCACATCTGACAAATGCACCCAATAGTTCAATCCCTTAACCTTAACAGCTGTGGGTGTGCAATGAATCACTTCATATGGGCCATGAAAACTTGGAGAATTCCATCTCCACCCAAAGCTCCGAACGTAAACATTTACCCCAGGCATTAGTTGTCCCTTTGGGCCATCATCCACTGGCATGGTAGTATTAGTTGTGGCATTATCTGTGAATGGTGGTGCTATTTGTCTTGCTATGCTACAAACTGCACGGGTTAAGTTGGTGAGATATTCCTTAAACTTGACCCCGAGCACTGTGGCAGCTCTGTGAGCATCGGAAGCTCCTCGTATGGGGATAGTGTCGTATGAATGCATCTGCCCATCACTATTTTGTGCGGGCTCAAGTGGTGGTCCTTTCTTGGTTGCGTTCTGAGCTGGAACAGTGCTAGGGGCAGGCAGTAAACCCAGTTTTTCTTCAACGTGTTGCATAGTTTTGATAATTTGCTTTTCAGTAGACCGTTTATCTTTTCCACCTGTCCGTTGGCCATCGGATGATAAATCGAACACAGTTTGTGCTTTACCCCCAGCAGTGCAGTCACTTCTTTGAAGAGGTCATTCACAAAGTGTGTGCTGTTATCTGACCGTATCCCATCACAAATGCCCCACCTTGAAAAGACCTCCCGCACTAAAAATTTAGCAGCACATTCGGCATCATGGTGAGCGCATCGGCCAGCCTCAACCCACCTTGAAAAGGGGCACACAATCACAATTAAGTACCTTGCTCCATTGCATCTTTTTCCCATATCTGCATAATCAATATGTAGTTCTCTGAATGGGCCTATCGGTCGTGGCAGTGTTCCCCTTAATGTTCTTAGTGTCATACCTGAGCTGTATGTTTGGCATGTTGTACATTGGATTGTAAACTTTGACAATTGCTCTTGCAAGTTGGGAATAAACCAATGTTCCTGTATGTCCGCCGCAATGTGTTGCTTTGTTACATGTGTTGGGAAATGCAGCTGCTGGAATGCAATTTCTAGTAGCTCTAATTGCATTACTACTTTTCCGGTTAACTCTTGTCTCCATATCAAATCACGCTGATTGCTTGCACCGTCTTTTGGCCCATAACTCTTTCTCTTCCGTTGGTGCTGCCTTTGAAGCTCTATTACTTGGGAGGTTGGCGTATTGTTATACCCGTCCCCTAGTGTCTATGTAGTTGGTGTTTTAATGATGTACTCTATTGCTTGTGGCATATTGAAATACGTGGCATCTTTTGCTGCTGTGTCTGCTGCCGCGTTTCCCAATGAGATGAAATCTGTATTGGCTGTATGTTTCTTACATTTTACCAATGCTATTACTGACAGTTCTTCCAATGCATCTATCAATTTGTTCAGTAGGGCGGCATGGTGCACAGGTGATCCATCCCCCCTCCGAAACCCTCTGCGTCTCCATCGTGATAGCCCTGAATGAACTGTAGTTGTGGCATATGCTGAGTCAAAATATATTGTCGCTGCACACTCCTTAGCTGTGCGTAGTGCTTCAATTAATGCTGTTAGTTCTGCTGCTTGTGCTGAGTAATGAGACGGTAGGCGTTTCTGTACAATTATCTCATATTCTTCCTCTTCCAATCGTACCACTGCTGCCCCTACATGTTTTTCCCCTGTTTCACTTTTTATTGATGCAGACCCATCAACAAAGTATATTTCCCCTACCTGTAGTGCATTTTTACTGGCCTTCGGTATGTCATCCCCTTCTCTTTCATACGTGGCACAATCGTGCGTTTTAATGTCTTCCACTGTGCATGGCTCTGTGATGAACATGGCAGGGTTTACTGATTTGCACCTGACCAAATGGACATTGGGACTGGAGATGATTATTTCATATGCTGTTGCTCTTTGAGTTTTCAATGTCGACTTTGATCTCTCTAGTATTGCAAACAGTGAGTGCTCAGCGTATAGTGTTACTGAGCATCCCATGACAATTGTGGCACTCTTTTCTATTGTGAAGGCCGCTGCAGCTAGACCTTGTTCGCATACGAAGTGGCCCTGCATTACAGAATCTAGTGTGCTGCTGGAATATGCCAATGGCTTGTGGCCCAATGAGGTTTTTTGCGTGAGCAATGCAGTCATGAGTATACCATTGCTGTGTGAAAAGAAATAAAATTCCCAATCATAATCAGGGTTCGCTAGCACTGGAGCGTGTGTGATGAGCTCTTTTAATTTAAAAAAATGGTGTCATCATTTCATGTGACCACTTTATTGGGGCATTATTCTTTTGTGCATCTTTCAGGGCCTGCAACCGTGGGCGTGTGTAAGCTGCGTAATCAAAAATCCATGCACGGCAGTAATTACATATGCTGAGAAATGTTTGCATGTCTTTTACAGTTTTGGGTATGATTATGTGACGTATTGTTGCCGCCCTATCTGGTAAGATTCTTTTGCCATCTTTTGAAATTAATTGCCCTAGGTAAAGCACCTCAGCTAAGCAATATTGCAATTTTCCTTTGTCTACTTTGTACCCTTTTCTGGCCAACAAATTTCGTAGTGCTATTGAGTCAGCCCTGCACTTTTCCTCGCTGTCACTGCAGACGAGTAAATCGTCTACGTATTGTATTATGGTGCTCTCCATGTCAATGTTGCCAAGATCTTCATGTAATATCCTATTAAAAATACTGGGACTCTCACAATACCCCTGTGGTAATCTGCAGTGCTCGTACCTGTTACCCCCCAGTGTAAATGCTGTAAGATACCTGGAGTTTGCGTCGAGCGGTATCGAGAAAAAAGCATTTTTCAAGTCTACAACTGTGAAACAGGAAGCGTCTTTTGGTATGCTGCATAATATTGATGCCGGATTGGGGACTAGTGGCAACTCTTTCTGTATGACATCATTGAGTGGGCATAGGTCTTGGATCATCCTCCAAGCCCCTCCCTTTGCTTTCTTGATTGGGAAAATCGCTGTGTTACATGGCGAGTTCGATGGCACTATTATTGCTTGCTCAAGCAATGTGTTTATAGTTTCTCTTATCCCTTCCTCTGCCTCTCTTGATAAAGGGTACTGTTTTACTCTAGGTGGGAGGGCACCTGGTTTTAATTAAATCCTGATTGGTGTCACTTCTTGTAGTAATCCTACGTCGAGTGGGCCTGTTGTCCAAATCTCTGGCAATACCTTTTCCATGTCTTTCTCAAATATAGTGGGTGGTATATTGACACTGGCCAAGAGGGGGTTGTGTACCTCTCTGTGTTGGATCATAATATCACAGGGCACACTCATTTCAATTATTATCTCTACATCACATTCATTGTCAGTAAATAGCTCCTCATCAGTTAGGTTGCGCAGCATCATACTCGTGTCTATGCATAACACTGTTCGCCATTCGCACCCAGGTGTGTCCAGTCCTATCACCGCAATACGTTTACTTGATACTTGTACTGCTTCCAAATCAATAGACAAAATTGTTCCAGGGACAGTGTCTGTATTTACAATTGGGCAGAAAACAAAATCTGAAGGCACCTTCCATTCTTTTCTTGTTATCTCAGGAACCACCCGTATCTGCTCTCTGATACCATAAATGAACATGTCCATATATATAGGTACCCCTCTGACCACCACCTCGTTTGTCATTGTTCTGATCATTAACTTCATGATACAATAGGAGTGCTCGTACTGTTTTTCCCCCCACTGTTATGTCAAGGTCTTTTGTGTAAGGAACTTTTAAAACAGCCCCAGAGAACCCCTGCATTTCCAAATTTCTGCCCGAGAGCGGGAACCCGCCTTCCATGAGGCACGATTTTTCAGCTCTCGAGTCCACCATAAAGATGAACTGTTTGTTGCCTATCTCCGCCCCCACTAGTGGTTCCTCTTCTGCAAGTAGGGTGGGGGATAGGACTGGACAGGCAAGTGCTTTCTGTGGGCTGTCCTAATCTCCATATGTCTCAGTTCCTTGAAAAGGAGAATACATTATCCCCTACCACTGTTACACCTCGGAAAGGTGCTGGTGCATCGTTTGCAGATGTTGAGAAAATATTGTTGTTTGCGTTCGCCATAGTGTTTTGTCTTGCCATCTGATGTGGCATACCTCTCTGCTGCACATGCTAATGTGGTGGCTGTGTCTGTTGCATTTGTTGTTCGTTATACCCTTGTCCTTGTTGTCCATTTCCATCCATAGGTAACACATATGGACTGCCTGGGTAGGGGTGGCCATATTGCTGCTCATTTCCCATGGTGGGCTGCCCTTGGTAGTATACCATAGGTCTCATCCTGCATTCTCGTGAGCAATGCCCCCACCTTCCACAGTTCCAACACGATCCTTGTGGCCCTCCCCTGACCCCAGGGTCTCCAAATCCTCTATTTCCCATTCCTCTGAACCCCCCTCTCGACCCTCTGTTCCCACCTCGTCCTCTTGGTGTCCTTCCTTGCCACTGTTGCCCTCCATATTGCTCCTCTCCATTCCACTGTTCCTGCCCATTTCCTGTCCATGTTGCTGCCATTTTTATTGAGCCGCTTCCTCCCTCTTCTTCGTCTTCCTCCTGTCTAGCTGTTGATGTTGTAGCATTCATAGCCACGACCTTCACTAATTTATTCTGTACCAATTTTGCTTCGTCTGCCAACCTTCGCTGCACTATCTATTTTTTCCCTTTCTTTGATCCTCCTACAGTGGTGTACAATTATGCTTTGAATCTCTGGGCAATCTTTGGCTTCTATCCCAGAAATGTTATCCAAGGCCTCCTGAACCTCCCTCGGGAGCCCTTTCTTTATTATAAAATAAAATACAGCTGTTGATTGGTCCCGGGGGGTGCGAGTTTGACTTCTCCACTGGTCTTGCACCCGGAGGATGAATTGCATAGGCTCCTCCTCCTCTCCCATAGTGCATTGCATCACTAAGTATAAATCTGGAGTATCAGGAAACATCCTTTTTAATGCATCCTGCACCATAGCTCTGACATTATTAAATGCTGACCCGTCATGGCGGTCACAACTCATAGTCACTCCTGGGAACCCCGCTTTTACCCACACTGCATCTGATTGATCGCCCACCGCTGATACCAACAAACTCTTTTTATCCCCTATCGTTAGAGGGACCCCAGTCGTATGTTTTTCAAACGCGTGTATCCACTTTCCCACCCTACCCGAGAGTGGGGGGAGGAGCTTCAACAAGTTATTCTTGTCCATTTGCGCCCATGGTATGTAATTGGGCCTCCCTGCCCGCTTGTGTATAAGAGGCATCTGTAGCTTTGTCTTTCCCCCTCTTTTACTTACCATTCCCTTCTTTGTTTTACTTACCAGCATGTTTCCTACTCTCTGTCTCAACCTCCCTTGCCACCTTGGTGGCGATCTAACATCTCCTTGATCAAAGTGGAATGGTAATGTCATTACCGCTGCTGCTGCTCCTTCTTCACATTCATCTAAGTTACTCCACACTTCCTCTACCTCTTCTTCTGACTCCCTTTCCCCTTGTCCTTCTTTGTGTTGGCTGTCTGGTGTTGCCGGTCGTATTATCCTAACCGGTTTCTCATTTAGATGAAACAGGAACTCCCCAGACTGCCACTCTTGCTCTTGTCCCCTTGGTATCTGCACAGGTGCTGTTGGTGTTGGTGTCCCCCCTACAATAATTTCTCCAGCGATACCTGATCCCTCAACATTCGAAGGTGGAGTGAGTTCACCAGTGGTCAATGGTGGCATTTCCCCTCCCTCTTGCAACATTTGGCTCCTGTCAGACAATGCTCTTAACCTCGTTATCTCCATCTGTGCATGTGCTAGCTGTCTATCTAAGTCTCCCGTTGGTCGTGTTTTGTTCACCGGGGGCACGATAGTTGGTCCATACAGCCCTCCTGTCTCATAGGGGGGGGCGGGCTGGTGGGAGATGCTACTGTTCTTGCGGTTGCTGTGGTGCACGCTGGAACATACAGGAGCTCACTGTATCCCACTACAGGCCTTGCCAGCAACGGGTACATTTTTGTTGACTTGCTCTCTTTTGGTGGTGTTGAACACTCCCCCAGGCACATCCGTCTCCTCCCTCCTGTATTTCTTCCTCTTTTACTATTGTGTCTTTACTCACCTCACTGCTAGGTGTTACCTCCTCGAACATGTGCCACAAATCTAGTACTTCCCTTCTGTTTTGCAACTGCTTACCTTTATATTTAACTAGTAAATGTGTCGATACCAGATCCAATACCCTCTTATTGAAGGACCCTCCTTTCAGCCATATGGGCTGTACGCTATCTCCTTTTATTTCCGTCACCCACTGATCATGATACGTCTGTATTTTCTCACTATATAGAGGGAAATGCTGACAGATATGTGCTAGTGGCATGCTCCGTCCCATAGTGGCGTTTGTGTTACCTTGGCTCATGTTTTAATAAACGTTCTTAATTTACTTTTCAACTTCATTTACCAAAAGGAAATTCCAACAACTCTCCAATATTCAGAACATTTTTGATCATCAATCACAATTTTCTCAGTACTACTTCTTGTTAAACATTATGGGCCTCATTACGATCCTGGCGGAGTGGGTTTACGCCAGCGTTATTCGCGGCGGACCCGTCCGCCCTACTACGAGTTCCCGTAGCGCCATGGAGCCGTTTTCCGCCTGATTTTTCCGGGCGGAGAAATCCATGGTGCTACGGGACCTTGTTGTTAATTACGCCACCGTATTTTACGGTGGCGTAATTAACGCCTTCCCCACTCCCATTATACCCTATGGGGCAAAAATGGGAATGGGGAAGGGTAAAATGGGGAATGGGGATTTACCGCCCCGCCAAGGTCGGAATGGGGCGGTAAATCCGACAACCCCCATGGCGCTATCGGCAGCTTTCCGCCGTGCTCCATGGTGCATTTTGCACCGCGATTTCCGCCAGGGTCGTAATGAGGGCCTATATGTGTTAGACCACAAATGCAACGGTACTTACTGACAGACAAACATATAACAGAAAAAACAAAAGTACATGTTAAATAAACTGCCTTCTCCTTATCCCTATTTTGGCTTATTTAATGCTATCGCCCCTCACTCTTGCTCTCTCACACACTCCCCATCGTTAAACCCCCTCAGGCTACCTTTCCACAAATTCTGCTCACACGGAAAAAAAAAATCTAAATTACTACTCCGAGCCTACTCAATATACGAGACTCCTACCTTTTTCTCTTTATCTTCACTTGTTCCCTGCACTGGACGAGAGAATGCTATGCTGCGCCGCCTTCTACCCCTTTCGGGCTAGGCTTCCGTACTCCCTATTTACTTCTCTTTACTAAAAACCTAATGGCCATATAAAGGATAGATGAGAAAAAGTCTCAGTAACATTCACACAGACCCTGTATCTTGTCCCCCACTGTTCTGTACTTTTACCCAAGCCGTTCCCTTGTCCCTTTCTACCCCAATCCCTTTCTTCCCCTTGCAAAGTCTCGCAGCCAGTACTCACGTGTTCAGTTGGGTGGTCCGAGAGCCACCGTTCGCGGTCTATTCTCAATCTGGTCCACACCCCAACCAAGCCATGGCCCGCCATGGCGAGCAGTTTTTAGTTGGGTATTTGGCAAGTGGGAACCCTTGGACCCACTCTTTTGTATGCACAAACTGGTCGACCGTGGAGGCGATGGTTTTGATGGGGGCATCCCGGATCTCGCCGCAAAGCACGGGGGCCTCGGAGCACCTGTCCCAATTACATCGCACGGGTGACCAAAATGTAGGCCCACTCCCCAACTTGCATGCCCAAGATACAAAAGAATATAACACACCCCAGCGGGGAATGAGACCAGGAGGACAGGCTGCAAGAGTTAGTCGTTTATATAAAATTTGGCATCCAGAGAACCTTGCTGCCCGAGAGCGCTCTGTCAAACATTACAAAGGTGGCAGCTTAAGTAAGAATATTGCGTCATACGTGACATCATTGCATAGGGGACTATATAGACACAGGATTGGATAAAACAGCTGGATGCATATGTAATACATGATGTTGCTCCCGATGGATTGGTTGTCCAGTTGGCGGGAGGGCTCATTCCACGAGGTCCAGCTGCCTGTGTCTGGGTGGGGTGAGGGTCAGGTCACGATGAAGCTGGGCAGGCCCTAGCTAATATAACATAACATATTGCTTCAAGCATGCACTAAATAACATTTACTGAGGCTCCTTTGAGCAAATCATTATCCTCTATAAATTCTAAGCTTACAACAACATCATTATTCACTGGGGTCTTTGGGGGTTTATCACAACTCGGGAGGGCTCGATCCAGGTGGGATCGTTGATCATGGGGTGGGTTTAGGCACATCAAAGATACTAGGGGGCATGCTGACATTTGTTAGTTCTGATGTGCAATATACTGTGATAGAGGTTGACTTTTCTTAGTCGTCGCACACTGGGGTGGGCATCGCACTGGGGTTACATATCTGGCACACCAAAAGAATACCTATCGGGGCCATGGGGTTGTATTGACAGTAACTTTCCAGTACCGGAGGTTGAGGGGGGGCATAGGCAGGTTTTGTCGAGATGGATGTGTTTGCAAGGCATGGTTCGAGCCGGTTCACGCACAGGACGTTGATCTCAGAGGAAGGGTGAGGCGTTACATTTATATTGTTGTTATATTGTGGCAATTACCTCCAGCTCAGGCATGAGAATGGAGCTGCAGGGCTTTCAGAGATGATGAGAAAAGGTGGGGGCTTTTGCGAGCGCTGTGTACGTAGTATCGCAGTGAGGCCTAACCCAAAGATGGAGTCGGAGGTGTCCAAGATGGATGCCAAGTGTCTCTCCAAAAGCCCCACCTGCGTCATCATCAGCACGGGGGCTGGTTATGTACACAGGAGCAAAAATAGGAAGTGTCCTCCACTGTTGGTCGAGCAAGTGATACATCTTAAACTGAATGGGTGAGGGGGGGCCGAATGGCCCTGCCACTTCCACACAAGGGGAATAGTCCCCAAATTACAATTACAAACTTAGTAAATGGACACATCCAGAGGGGAATGAGACCAGGAGAATAGTTGTTAGTAAGTATGAAGGCTTTATGTAAAATCAGCATACAGAGAACTCTGCTGCCTCGAGAGCACTCTGCCAAACATTACAAAACAGTAGGTTATAAGTCTTAAGAGCGTCACTAGAGCCGCCCCTCTTTAGGTACATCAGGTCACAGTTTGATTGGTAGGGAACATAAATACTATATACATGTATATGGCATGGTTCCACACGATTGGCTGGCAGCTTGACAGTACAATTGGCATCACGCGGGTCAGCAGGGCCTGGTCTAGTAGAGGTGAAGGTCAGTTTGGGTCTGGGAGGGGAAGATGCTCTGTCTAACTAAGCTACACACTATTCCATGACATGCAGTAAATAATAAAACATAAACTATAACATGGCATGTGCGAGAGGCCTATACATTTTACTCACTTATTTACACATTCCCACCTTGGTGCTTTGTAGATGAGTACAGGGGTGAGGGGGTCTTGCCCCTCAGGTGCGCTAACAGTCAGCTAGATCGGAATGGCTCTTCAAAGGTTGAGACACTTGAGTAATGGGTGTTGGTTTTAGACCAAATATATGAGGACAAGTGACCAATTATATTGTGGGCACTCGGGTGGCCACGGAAAAAGGGTCACACTCCTGCTACTTCATAGTGGGAATGGAGTGGCACAGGGGGCGATCATGCAATAACTTCCAAGGGTGGGGTTGGAGAGAGCAAGAGTAGGTTTGTGGAGACCGATGGAGTGCAGGCTAAGCCTTGGCCCAGTCACACGCAGGGCAATGAGCTCAGAGGATAAGGTAAAATGAATACACTGTTTGTTTGCAACAATGTGCACTAGGACATCCGTGAGAAACAGGCTTGGGGTGGCACAGACAAAGGAGGACAGGGTGGGGGCTGTCAGTATTCACTGTGAGCAGCTCTGCAGAAGGGGAGAGGAGGCTTCACATTAATCGGAATGCAGCCTACTCCAAAATGGAGTCGGAGGTTGACACAAAATGGATTCTGCCCGGGTCCTGCAGTAGGCCCTCTTTTCAATGTGACCAGGATTTCTCCTCTGGAACCAGTGAAGGGGGAAGGAGAGCGTCCCCTCCACTATTGCAGCAGCAGGTTATCCCTTCTATGCTGAATGTATGGGGGGAAACGACCCCTCATTCCTTACATTCCCCCTTTTCGTTACAAAAGTAACAAATTACTTTTCACTTTTATCATTATTAATATTCCTGTAATGCTCTGCCTCCATTACTGCTTAGTCCCAGGCGGACATTGCCTTTATGGGCATCCATGCCCTACACACCCCTTAAGCTTTGTCCCCGAACTGCATACACATCTGCAGTTTATGTCATATATATTCCCCCATCCCCATCCAGGTCCACTAACACCTCCTTATACCACTGTAGTTCCCAGGGTCTTTGATGGTTGTGTGACAAAGGCTGTCTACCCTATCCCCAGGATTGCAGTACACCGCTGTCATACGAAATTAAGGTTCTGGTTTGTCACCCATTTGTATTTGCGCATCTCTTGTTGTAGGCGCCTTTGCTGGGCCAACCATTGTCACCATCATCATTGCGGTACTAGGCATTGATTTTGCACAACATGAAACCCCTACCTAGCACACACAGAAGATCAGCAGTAAGAATACTACTATTGGGAAGAGTATCTTCATAGCCACTGTGAACCAGGATGGGATCCAGTTGAGCATGGAGTTGAACCACTTGCTTCTTTGTATACCGGCTTCCTTCTTCATTCTTTCTCCGAGGTTATACACTGCAGTTATGACGTGAGATAAGGTCCCATTGTCAGCATTGGCAGAAGGTAAGAAAGTGGAACATTCACTCCCAATTTTTTAGCAAACACACGCCGTTCATTGCTGTAAGGAGGTCCAGAACATAGCGGATCTGCATGGTCATCAACCACAGAGCTCTGAGTTACACCTTGATGACGTTGAATCCCTCCTCAGTGTCGTTTGCCAGTTGGATCAACTCCCACCTCACAATCTGGAGCCATTTGCCGTTGGCTCTTGCCTGGATGCTGGGCACCAGTGAGGATAAAATGTCTCTGCAGAGTTGAACAACTTGTATTGGTCTGGTATCTGTTCCAAGAGTTCTGAGGATTTGCTGGAAACGTAGTTTGATGCTCTCTTTTTGCGGGACACTCTTTCTTGCAGCTTGTCTTCCGACAGGATGTCATACATGAGAGGTTCTTTGGATGTTGACAGGGGTGCCGTGGACGGTTTGTGGGGCACCCACTCCCCCTGGACATGGCTCTCCGGGATTACCATTAGGGCCAAATGCAGTGTGGCCAGGGCGCATGTACCTCTCTATGATAGTGGCAGATGCAGGTACGCTTGTTTGCCGCATACCCAGTAAGTGTCCATTAGGGCTGCTGTGCCATTTTTCATATCTGGGATAATGAGTGTCTTATTGTAGTCTTTATTTGAACCCATGGCCACTTTTCCTTCTCCGTGAAAGCAAAGCTCAAACTGTATTCCTCGTTGGATCTTGATGGGTTAATCGAGCGCTGTTACCCAAGATATTTTAGCAATGTGCTGGAACCATGTGGGAGTGCATGTTTCTTTGACCCACTGGAATTTTTCGTCTGATAGTCCTCGCAGGGCCTCTGCCTTGCACGTTATTGTTTCATCTTGCCATCTGTTATCAGAAAACATGGTTCCTTATATGACAAAGAAAGGCTCCTTTGTACATATTATTCCTTTCTGCTTGCTTTGACAGGTTTTCTCATTTTGTATTATCTGTATCATTGCTGTGTGTGCTTGGAAGGTACTTCGAATCCTACAAAGTGATAGTTGAACTAGACACTGGGCATCCCCCAAGGCCTCTCCTGGGGTATTAGGACTTTGGGCGTACCAGATGCGTGAGGTATCAAGGAAGAGATGTAACAACTCTTGTGGGTCACCTGTTTGGCCATGGCACTCATATCTGAGAACCATTTGTTAGATTGATCCGGGTGGCGGGGGTCTTCAACAGCATCTAATCCCAGACCGTGGTATGCATCGTACCTTTTACGTTCTATCCCCCTTTTCCGTCTTTTATCCCCCCTTGAATCATTGTGTTATTTCATTAACCTTTGGTATCATATGGGAAAAGTCCTGACCAGGCACCCATATTTTGTTCAACATTGCCTGGCCATGACTGTGAGGTAATGCACGCTTGTGGTGTCGGGGTTTGGGATACAAAGTGCCTGTGCTCACATTCGCTGATTGAGGTAGGTTCTCTGTTTGCCTCTGTGTATGCATGTGATGGTACTGAGACATCATTAATAACATTATCAACATTGTACATATCTACATATGGTGGTATTGACACATCGTCATATTCAGTCATTGTTATTACTTAAGGGTTTGTCATCAAATTGCATCGCAGAATATGTAAACATTGGATTCTTAATAGTGCGGTTTTTGTGAAGGGTGGTAAAATTGGCATTTAAGGAGGCATTATGGGCCCTTATCAGTTTAAACTTCTTCCAAATAAGGCCTGTTCCTTCTCTTCCGAGTTTCACCCCCTACCCCAATCTTTTATTTGCCCTAAAATAAAAGACAGGGGCCAATACATCCCCAGACAGAACAACATTAAAGAAAATACTTATGGCAACGAAATTCAACCCACAGTCGTAAATATATGCTCTAGTAGCGCTAACATTTCCCCTATTGCTATCTACATTTGTGGCATTTTCAGTGAGGCCCTCGGTTCTTCCATGTCTGAACCTGGAGAACGCAATACAACATGTTAAGTATACATGTAAGACATCAATAAATGCAACGTTTTGTTTTCACATTGAGAGCGAAGTGAGAAACTTTGACGACAAGGAGATAGATAGTGTCCACGAAAAAGAGAGAGAGCGAGACAGAGCGAGACAGAGAGAGAGAGAGAGAGAGAGAGAGGGAGAGAGAGAGAGAGAGAGAGTATGTTCAGCACAGACATGTTTTCTTTGTTTTCTCAAACATTCGCCTTAATTGATAACCAATATTCCACATTACATTACTTATATACACTGTGGTATTTACTTTTCTATCGCTGTATTTATCCTTTTACACTTCTATTTATATTTCTGTAGCTCTATTTTACTCTTTCACTATGGTAAAGCGGCATCTTTCTTGTGTGCCTGCTCTGCATGTTGTACTGTGCTGCTGTGTGCTTTTCTGACATCAGAGAGTTATATCCAGTATTTCAGCCCCTGCACCTTTACTGCAGAAGGGGTACAATATACCACTTGATAGGGTCCATGAAATCTTGGAGAGTTCCATCTCCGCACATACACATATTTACCTGGCATCAGCTGTACACTTGGACTGTCTGTTGCATGGGGTTCTAGTATCTGTCTACCCTTCCTGTGTCAAGGGCTTTACTTCTTACTGCTCTGTAAATTGCATCAAATATTCTTTAAACTCATCCCCAGCACAGTGGCAGTCATTTGTGCATCTGATGCTCTTCTTACTGGAGATAATGGAGTTTAGATGCGTCTCCCAGGCACTATTTTGTGCTGAGACAAATGGTGGTCCTTGCTTGGCTGCGTCCTCAATTGAAACAGGGCGAGAGGCAAGCAATACACCCAATTTTTCTTTAAGCTGTGGCATAATTTGGACAATCGACTCTTCAGGAGGCCATTTATCTTCTCAACCATCCCATTTGCTTGAGTGTGGTAAATTGAACACAGCTTGTGGGTCACCCGTAGCAGTGTGGTCACCTTGAAGAGGTAATTCACAAAAAGGACCTACTTCCACCCAGCGGGAAAATGGGTACACTACTACAATAAGATATCTTGCTCCATTTCACCTTTCTCCCATATCTGCATAATCTATGTGTAACTTTCGAAATGGCCCTGCAGGGCGAGGGAGTATTCTCAGTGGTATTTCTGAATTGTATGTTTGACACGTGATGCATTCTATAAGCATTTTTGTTAATAATTCCTGGAGGTTTGGGACAAACCAATCCTCCTGGATGTCAGCTGCAATGTGTTGTTTAGAAGTGTGAGCTGTGAAGTGTAGCTATTGGAACGCTATGCGTAACAACTCGATTGGCATTACTACCCTCCCTGTCTGTACACCCTCTTGTTGCCCACATATCCTGTTCATCTGCTGGTGCCCTCTTCTGTAGCTCTATTATTTTTGTGATGGGTGTTGAGCTGTACCCTTCCTCTTTTTCCTCCTGTTCATTGTTTCTCAGAATGTACTCTGCCACTGCCCTGGTGATCCATCTGCTCTCCTAAACCCTCTCCTTCGCCATTGCGACAATCCAGCATGAACCATGGTTGTCACAAATGCCAAGTCGGAGTAAATTGTTACTGTACATCCTTTTTGCTGTATGTAGTGCTTCTATTTGTGCTATTAGCTCCACTGCCTATGCTGAGTAATGAGAGTTAAGTCTATTTCAACTATAACTTCATATTTGTCTCCCTCTGATCTTACCACTGCTGCTCCAACATGTTTTTCACCTGTTTCTGAATCAATAGATGCTGACCCATCCACAAAGTACACCTCACCTTCCCTCTGGGAGTTCTCACTTGCTTTGGGAATGTCATCACCCTCCCTTTCATAGGTGGCACAAGTGTGTGTTTGCATGTCTTCCACTGTACAAGGCTCAGTGATAAATGTGGCAGGATTTACAGTTTTAAAACGTACCACATGTATGTTTGTACTTGATATTATGATCTCGTACTCTGTGGCCCTTTGGATGGTGGGTGTCGATTTTGATCACTCAAGTATTGTAAACAGAGTGTGTTCAACAAATAATTTAACTGAGCACCCCATCAGTATAGTGGCACTTATAGTGGCACTTTTTTCAATCATGAAGGCGGCCGCTACGAGGGCTTGTTCACACTCAAACTGTCCTTACATTACCGAGTCAATGGTGCCACTGTAGTAAGTGTCAGTACTGCTGTCATGAGTGTTCCATTACAATGGGAAATAAATAGAATTCCCAGTCATAATCTGGGGTTGCCAGGATGGGTGCTTGTGAAATGTGTTTTTTCAGTTTGTAGAATGATGTAATCTTCTCTTGGATCCATTTTATGGGTGTGCTTTCTTTTAGGGCCTCTTTAAGTGCCTTCAGTAGTGGGTGGGTGTAAGCCGCGTACTCCAGTATCCATGCTCGGCAATAATTACATATGCCGAGAAACTTCTGCATGTCTTTCACAGTTTTGGGCATTAACATGGCACAAATGGCTGTTACTCTGTCTGGTATTATTCTCTTGCCATCTTTCGATATTAGTTGTTCAAGATACAGGACCTCTGCTAGGCAGTACTGTCATTTTCCTGTGTCCACCTTGTGCCCTTTTTGTGCCAGAAAATGCAATAGTGCTAGGGAGTCAGCTCTGCATTGCTCTTCAATCTCACTGCATATCAGGAGGTCATCTACATATTGAATTATTGTGCTTTTGACATCAATCTTGCCGAGGTCTTAATGCGGTATTCTATTGAAGATGCTTGGACTTTCACAATATCCCTGGGGCAGTCTGCAATGTTCATACCTTTTCCCCCCTAGGGTAAATGCTGTCAGATGTTGGGAGCTTGGGTCAAGTGGTACAGAGGAAAAGGTATTTTTCAAGTCTACCACTGTGAAGCAATTTTAGGTTTCTGGGATGCTGAGCAAAATTGATGCTGGGTTTGGGACAAGAGGGAATTTCTGTATGACATCATTAAGAGGGCATAGGTCCGGTATAATCATCCTCCAAGCCTCGCCCTTCACTTTTTTAATGGGGTAAATTGCTTTATTACATGGGGAGTTTGATGGCACAATGATACCTTGTTGTAGTAAGGCATGTATTGTTTCTTTTATTCTCTCTTACGCCTCTTTAGACAAAGGGTACTGTTTCACTCCGGGTAGCACTGCACCTGGCTTAATTTTTATTTTCACTGGCGTTACCTCCTGTAGGAACCCCACATCATGAGGTCCTGTACCGTAGAAACTTGGGTGATTGTTTCATGTCTTCCTCGAAAATGTATGGCGGTGCACTGACCCTGGCCATGAGGGGGTTAGTTACCCATCTGTTTTGGATAATTATACCAGAGGGAATGCAAATCTCCATTATTATTTCCCCGTCATTGTCACTGTCAGTGAAAAGTTCCTCATCAGTAAACTCTTGTAGTGCTATATTGGGGTCTGTGCACAGCACTGTCCTCCACTCACACCCATGCGTGTCCAGTCCTATTGCTACAATACGTTTAGCTGATATTTGTACTCCCTGCAGGTCTAGAGAGAGGATGATTCCTGGTACAATCTCTGGTGTCACAACTGGGCGGAAAACAAAATCAGATGATACTCTCCATTCTTGCTGTGTTATTTCTGGCACTACTCTAGCCAGTACTTGTATTCCATAGACAAACATGTCTGTATTTGTGGGTACCCCTCTCACTGCTATGTAATTTGTTACCGTGTTAATCATCAGCATTGCCCTGAGTGGCACACCCCTGGAGTTGAGCATACCAGACCCCTTTTGGTAAATTAAATTGTCTTATTAAGCTTACTAAGGAGGTCCCTCCCCAGCAAATCTATTGGGAAGTCTTCATGATATAGTAGGGGTGCTTGCACCCTCTTCCCCCCCAACTAACATCCAAATCTTTAGTGTAGGGAACCTTTAAAACTGCTCCAGTGAATCCCTGTGTTTCCAAACTCTTATCTGATAAAGGAAACCAGCCTTAAATTAGGCACGATTTTCCGCCCCTGAGTGCACCATAAAGATGAACTGCTTGGTCCTCATTCCGAGTTTGGCGGTAAGGGAAAAATGATGCCGGTAAAGGATCGTCTACCGCTACAGGCTATTCTGACCAACCAGACCGCTATTATCAGCATTGTAAAGTAATATGCCGTAAATAATGGTCTCGGCGCGCGCACGCGACACACCATGCCGGCATTAGTGGCATGCCGTAAACCGGAGAGGATCAAAAGTGAGGCGGACATGCAAATAATGGCCTAATGAAGGTGGAAAAAGTGCATACCGGCATGGCATAAATACCGGCATTGCCAACCAAGCGTAAAGATCCCTGAGCAGTGCTTCCAACTGCCACTGGTGCACACAATCAGCACAGGTGGAGGAAATGGAGTCAGGGCCAGTATAAAAGGAGCACACCCACACACCACACCCCCTCCCACACCATGATGATACCAATAGTAGTAGCATTACTGGAGCTGGAGGCCCTGCTTGCAATGCCTCAACATCAACAAAAACAACAGCCCCCACCAGAGAGGAGACGCAGGAGGAGAAGGAGGGTGAGACAGGCCCAGCATGCCCCACCAGTGCAGCCACCGTTACCACACTTGTCGGAATTGAAACAATATTATGCTTCCTATCGTAACAATTGTATGTGTATTGGCCTACGCCAAGTTGTCTAAAAACATCATATGCGAACAAACTCCACGGCAAGGTCTTGACCTTAGAGAAAGTAATGTAAGTCGCCATCTTGGATTAAGCCGCCATTTTAGGTTCTCTTGTCATATGGAAGTCACCCTGAACATCAAAATGGAGGCCGAATGACATTCTGAGTAAGATTCTGGCCGTAGTGACCTCCGTACACATGAATGATTAATATGCCTGCAGGCCACTTGTCGGGGTCGCGAACTGAGACCTTGTCCTACTGTTGACCTATGTGTAAATGTACAACTATATCAGCGAAACTAATCAAAATGCATATATTATAGGATTGACCTGGCAAGGAACCCATAAGCCCGACTCCTAGAATGGTTAACCTGCGAGAGGGTTGGCCAAGGGCTGGACAAATAGTATAAAAGATCCAAGTATTCCAATGTACGGTCTCTCTCACTAATGCATCGAACCTTCGTTGAAGTTCTTTACGTTACTCTGAGAGCCGAATAGCTATCCGTTTGTCAATTGACTTTGGTAACTGTTGTAGCTTTTAAATAAAGCACTTGTATGTTCTTTGTAACCTGTATTGGTGTGTTTCTTTTGGGCTTCCCGGCCTCATATTATTTTTCTGTTTCCACACACTGGCAGGCCCCAATCCCTCGCATCAGAGCCAGTCCATTCAATCTAACCCCTGAGCAGATCCACACCCTGTACCGGCTTGACCGGGACACCATCACCACCATAGTGGACCTGATACACGACGACATAGTGAGCCTCATAGAAATATGCACTGCCATCCCCCCTCTACTGATGGTAGTGTCTGTGCTCCACTTCCTTGCCACAGGCACCTACCAGCACACAGTGGGACACATGCATGGCATATCACAACCCTTATTTTCGCGGATTCTGAACCAAGTGCTGGATGCCCTCCTCAAACACACATCCCTGCCATCCCTACCACGCACTCCCCAGGAGATATTCAATACAAAAGTTGCCTTCCATGTACTGGCAGGCATGCCAAATTGTGTAGGTGCCCTCAACTGCACCCACGTGGAGTTGGTGGTGCCGCATTTCCATGGAGGTGGTGTATCGCAACCGCAAGCAATAACACTCCATCAATGTGCAGATGGTATGCAACGCCAGCAAGATCTTCACACATTGCTGTGCCCGATATCCTGGATCAACTCATGACTCAATGTTCCTGCGGAACTCCATGCTACCATGCTACATGTAGCGATATGCTGGATGACGTGCCTGGCTGCTTGGTGAGTTGGCTGACTGGGCCATGGCAGTTCACCAGTGTCGTGAGGTGGGTGGATGCATACTCCACCTGGGTGGGAAGGGGGGATGCATACTCCACCTGGGTGGGAAGGGCGGATGCATACTCGACCTGGGTGGGAAGGGGGGATGCATACTCCACCTGGGTGGGAAGGAGGGGATACATACTCCACCTAGGTGGGAATGTTGATGTCAGTGCACAATGTGCACATCACCGAACCCTGTGCCCCAAAGCTTCAGAAACGGAACATGACACCCAAATCCCGTAGTGATGGCTGACACGTATCACTACATGACTAACAGGTAACCAGCCCACATCCCACAACACATGCACCACTCATCAGCAGCCCTCACCCACCATAAGGCCATCCTGCACCATGCAGTACATATGCACTATGTTACTGTCTCCATCACATCACCACACAGGACAATCATCCCTGGGAGTGCATTGAATTGAGCCAACCAGGTATTCCACAGTGTGTCACTGGTTTGGCACACCCATAGGAGTGCTGCATGTCACATGGAAATGATCAGTGCAGAATGCCCAGTATTGTACAGACTACAGCCAACGCTCCCTACTAGTAAATCTCACAGAACTCAACACGTCACTAATTTCACTCCAACAGTGCTGTATGCATATACGATGCACATGCAACAAAACAACAGTGCACACTATGAATCATCTTGAGGATGCATCCCACACCATTAGTCCATTGCACAGGACACATAGCGGGACCTGAAATGGGGTCAATGCATCCAGGGACATGTGCATGTGGGCACCAATTACCTGTAGCCATGTGAGACTAGTACCGTTGTCCAACATGAATGTGCGAACATTCACCTTCATTCCCCTCTCATGCAGGTGATGGTGGCTATCCCTTGAAGTGGTGGCTCCTGACCCCTGTCCGAAACCCACAGAACAGGCACGAGGAGGACTACAATTGTTCCCATACCCGTACATGTGTCATAATTGAACAGACCTTTGGCCTGTTAAAGGCACGATTTTGATGCCTCAGCCAGTCGGGTGGGGCACTCCTCTACAGACATGAGCAGGTGTCCAAGATCAGCAGGCATGTGAAATGCTGCACAATATGTGCATCCGCCGGAATGTGCCCCTGCCCCCTGACATGGAACCCCTACCACCTTATGAAGAAGCAGAGGATGATGAAGATGTGGCAGTACCACATCACGGTGGCGATGTACAGGAGGGATGTGCTGTGCGCCAGTCAGTGATTGCACAATATTTCTGATTTACATGTCAGCAGAGGGTGACATGATGGTAAGACATAGGGTACTGGGTGTGGGGGTACACGTACACTATGCACTGTGCAAGATTAAATTACACATGCGCTATGATGAATGTCCACTCTAGTTCTTTTTTTCTACACAACCGGTGTATTGAAAGTAATAACATTAACGTGAAACCCTCCACTACCCTCACGCCCCTCCCCCCCACAACTCCCCCACACACCCTCCCTCCCTCCCCCCACAACTCCTCCACATACCCTCACCCCCTCCCGCTCCCCCCACAATCCCCCACACACCCTCACTCCGCTCCCCCTCCCTCACAACTCCCCCATACAAGTCCCATAGGGTCCACGGAGCCCACATGAGGCTGCCAGTACATTCGCTCAGTGCTCCCAGAGCCAGGGGGAGGCATGCCCCGTCGCTGAAGCGCACGAACTGGCCGGCGGAGCGGGCTGCTCTGTGTAGAGCTGCTTGTGGACGGTGTGGCCTCATGCTGAGGCTGTTGGGCAGGAAGAGCTGCCTCCAGAGCATCAGCAATGCGCCCAAGCCCCTCGCAGAGGCAGTTTGTGTTGTCAGTGATGGACTGCCCCAGTGCCCTCAAATCCGTGTGCCACTCCTCCCTGGCCTGCCGGTTGTCCTTCACAAATTCATGTATTAGGGCAGTGAGCTGGTCAGCCCACTGTGCTCCTGCGGCTGCACCAGTGGCCCTGCTCGGGATCGGGCTGCCATGTCTAGCCAGCTCATCCTCCCCGGTACTGTATACAGGACTGATATGTCCCTTTGTCTGTTCTTGCCCAGACTGCTCAGGTGTGTTTGTATCACCAGTGTCATTCATGGATACCTGGGGGATTGACAATTGTGCTGGGGTGTGGACTACTTCCACCGAGTCGTCCTCAATGGTGCCCCAGATGTCATTGGGGCTGTCCTCAACTGCGAGGGGGTGGTGGCTGTCACCTCCCTAGCCACACTGGACTCCTCTGACTGTGGCATTGGCAGGTGTCTGCAGGCAGTGCAGTGAGGGGTGGGGGTGGTGTGCCCTCCACGGGCCTTGCTGTTGCTGGTGTTATATGTCCCAGTGGTGGCTTCCTTACTGGGACACAGCGCCCCCTGGCTTGGCCCCTGGATGTGGAGGGATGGTTGCTGTCCGGCTCCTCACTGCCATGCTCACTGCCTGTGGGCATGAAAGATAGGGACGGCATGAGTGTTGTTTGGATAGCCAGCATACATACATTGATACAATTGCGCATCCACATAATTGTGGGTAATAGGCATTTATGTAGGGAACGGCACGTCATTCCATACATGGGTGGTAAATGCAGGCATATGTCGGTGTCACTCATGTTGGCCAGGTACTGTGCTGTCTGACATGCACACTATTTAGATCAAGGACGCTGTGTGCCTCATGGATTTTGCTACTTTTTGTGGTGTCATGTACATTACGGCCTTGCACCAGGCACCGGCTTGTGTCTCACTTGCTTCGGCATACTTTACAGGGAGTGTGTGTGTGGCTGACCATGGCGTCACTCTTTGGACAAACACTGGCATTGACTTTCATCACATTTGGCTTAGCAGTTTCTACTTTGGACACTCACCTCCATCAGCAGATAACATGGCGCCACACTCCATCTCTCCTACCCCTTCCATGGATTCTGTCCCAATCATGCTCGCACATGTTTCCTCCCACGGTGTGTGCTTAATTGGAGAAGTTGGTCCTCCTCCGGTCTCCAAGGCCTGGGCACGCTTTGCAGAAAGAATGTTCTGCACCCTCAGCTGCAGGTCATCCCACCTTTTGTGGCAATCCTTGACTGTGCGGGGGGTGTTGCCCACTGCGCTGACCTACTGGCATACTAGATACCAGTGCCCAAATTTCCACTTTTCGCAACACGGCCTGCCTCCTCATGTTGCTGCTGAACACTGTCCCAGCATGTTCGTGTAGGGTGTCTACGAGCATCTGTAGCTCATCTTGGCTGAAGCGCTCCTTTCGGAGGCGGGCAGATCCCTTCTTGGGTGCTTTAGGCATTCCTGGGTGGTTAGATGAACTTCCCGGTCGATCACCAGTGTTCCAGGGGTCCTGTGTGGTGAGGAAGGCAATGGATTGTGTTTTTAAAGATGACCGCCGTGCTCCTTCCTGTTCCTCTGCGATGACGCTATTTCCGGTTCCGCTATTTAACGTTGACCGTAAATAGTGGTGATCGTTATTTACAGTCACCGCTGATGCCGCTTTGGACTATGGCGGTAGTGTTATCTACGGTGCCCTTCATGCCGGTACGGGCTTTTTGAGGCCCTTTTGAGGCATGGCGCTAGGTACCTTACCGGCATGGCGCAAAGCTTGTGCCCGCAAAGTCAGAATAGTCCAGCCTACTGGCAGCACGGACACGCTATTTGCGCCATGCCGGTAAGGGACAGTACTTACCTGCAAACTCAGAATGAGGGCCCTTGTTTCCTATCCCCGCCCCACCAGTGGTTCCTCATCTGGACGTGGGTAGTTGATAGGACTCTGTGGGCTGTCCTAATCTGCATGTCTGCTGTTGCCCGGGAGGGAGAAAACACTTTCCCTTATCACTGCTGTCCCTTGGAATGGTGCTGGTGCCCCATTTGCTGTAGTGGTGAATGGGTTTGTGTGTGTGTTTCCCAGTGTATTATGGTGTACTCTAACCACTGTTGCATGCCTTGTGGTGGTACTTGGGGTCCCTGCAGTGGAGGTGGGGACCCTTGTTGGTAGCTGTTATCCCATTGCTCCTGTTGCCCATGACCTCTCATGGGCAGCCCATACAGGCTGCCTGGGTGGGGGTGTCCGAACTGCTGCTTGTTACCAAATCATTGTGTATTTTGATAGTACGCCATGGGTCATGATTGACATTCCCTTCGAGAAGTGGCCTCACCTACCGCAATTCCAACACTTTCCTTGCCCTCCTCCCCAGGGCCTTTACCCTCCGTTCCCTCCTCTTTGTCCTCCAGGTCTTCCTTGCTATTGGGGTCCCCGTACTGCTCCTGTCCTACCCATTGTATCTACTCATTTGAGGCCCATTGCGCTGCCATCCTTGCCAATGAAGCTACTTACCCCTCCTCTCCTTCCCCCGGTCTTTCACCAGGTAGGGTGGCAGTTAATGCTGCGACCTTCACCAGTTTATTCTGCACAAGCTTTGCTTTTCTGCCATCCTCCTCCGTGCTATTACATTTTCTCTTTCTTTGATCCTCCTTCAATGGTGTACTATAATGCTCTGTATCTCGGGCCAACCTTTGGTTTCTATCCCAGCTATTTTATCTAGAGCCTTCTGTACCTCTTTCGGGAGGCTTTGTTTAATGATGAAATAGAAAAGGGAGGTGGACTGGTCCCAATCCATGCCCATTTCAGATCTCCACATGTCCTGTACCCAAAGAATGTACTGCATAGCCTCTTCCTCATTACTCATAGTGCATTGCATCACTGACTGTAAATCTGGGGTGTCCGGGAAGGTTCTCCAAAGCGCATCCCACACTCGCGCCCTCACGTTGTTAAAGGATGACCTGTTGTGGCGGTCACAATATAGTGTTACTCCAGGGAACCCCGCCTTCACCCACACTGCATCTGCCTGATCTCCCACAGCGGATAATAACAGGCTCTTGACATCCCGTAGAGCCCGTGGGACCCCAGTTGTTTCCTTCTTGAATGCGTATATCCATTTCCCCACCCTTCCCGAAACCGGGGGCAAGGCTTTCAACAAATTGTTTTGGTCCATTAAGGCCCAAGGTACATAGTGCCCTACTCGTACCATCTTTATTGGGGTGTTATTGAGATGGAAGAAAAATTCTCCTGATTTCCACTCGTCTTCACTTAAATTGGGAGGACTCTTTGTCAGGCATGGTGATAATGTCGACATTTCTCCTTGGGATGATGGTTACCCTTCCCCTCCCTCAGCTGTAACGGTGGTTCCCCACTCCCTGGTAACATTTGTCCTCTATCACATACTGTTCTGAGCCTTCTTAATTCCATCTTGGTTGTTGTTAGCTGTCTTTCCAAATTTCTTGTTACCTGCGCAATATTTACTGACGGTGTGCAGGTTGGCCCATACAGACCCTTCAGATCATAAGGGGGCGGGGCGACTGCATCAGGTGCCGCGGGTGCACTTGGTTGTGGGAAATAAAGTGGATCGCTATATCCTTCAGCCGGGCTGGTCAACAGTGGGTACAGTTTTCTGGGCTCCCCTTCACCCTTTTCTTCCCCCTCTACTCTCAGCCCGCCCTTCCTTCCCTATGCCACCAGCCGGAGGAGTCTCCTCGAACATCCTCCACAAATCTAACACCTCCTGTCTGTTTTGTAGTTGCTTCCCTCTATATTTTGCTAGCAGATGGGTTGTTACCAGGTCTAATACTCTCTTATCGAATGATCCCCCTTCTGGCCAAATTGGCTCTACAAGGAGGGTCCTAGGAGTCCCTCTGCCCAGACTTTAGTCCTGGTAATGAGAGCCTTACCCAGATTCTTTAGCTCACTATCTTTCACAGAGGAGAAATATCCAACACATATCAGTCTTTGTCCTGCCCTGGGGCAGTCCAGCACCAAAATGCCAGGCAATTCTCCTCTGAACAAGAGTACCAACAGCAACCCCAGACACGTGCTTCGGTCTGGTTGGACCTCATCAGTAGGGTGGAGTTGTGCCTCTTTAAGAATAGTGAGCAAGGGGTCCACGTCTGGATTCCCTTAGTAACTTAGGGTGACCTAAAGTTACATAAATTATGCAAATTAATTTTATACAGAAAAGTTGAAGTGGTAAGGTTACATTAACAATGAACATCCTAACATTATATCCTCTGGCCTTGAAGGACATGGCTTGACAGTACTACTTGAAACCTGAACAGTTTTGCTCAGTCTACCCATGTGATATAATAGTCCTAACATCATTTAAAACCATAACTCACAGGTAAAGACAAGGTTTATTTCAATACAACTGTGCTGAAATCGACAGATACAATGGCATATTATTCACACCTCTAAATTGTGGCCCCTGAGCACAGAATCCTCAGGACTTTATAGGGTTTTACACAAAGATCCGTATACAGAATAGTCAGTGTGATATGGCTACATTAAGAATGAACTTACCAACATGACATCCTCTGGCCTTGGAGGGCATGGCTTTACGACACCAGTGGAGACCTACAATTCTGCTCAGCCTACCCATGTAATATAACAATTGCTCCAGAAATACGCTTGCCATTACATGTTATAAAACATGATCTGGTACCTATGGCCTGCATGACTTTCATTGCAGTGATGACGCTGAGCCATAAAGTAAGTGGGACTTGATGTCAGTACAGCATTATAGGTTCCTGTGTGCCAACCAATCGGCATCTCACCACACTAGCTGCCAAAATACGGCTGTGGATGCTGTGCCAATTTGTATCACGCCTCCAGTTCTGCTCTGTCCATGGATCATGGAGGTCCTTGGTGCTTGCAGAAATAAAAGGCTGTCAGTTTAAACAGTTCACCCTTTCTAGCAACACTTACTCAAGTTAGAATATTTCTCCAACACACATGTTCACTTTTAACCTGCACCTGAGTCTCATTGTACCACTACTACTGACTATCCAAGTTTCTTAGTGTATTTAATGTGTTTACTGTGCTCACAGTTAATATCTCATATTATCATATTACAAATATTCAATTAGTATCAATTTCTTAACTTCATATTGTGTGGTGTAATCTTCTGCATCACTTGTATAATAATACTACTCTATAAATCTACTCTATAAATAGTAATAGTAATCCATGCTAGCATCAGTTCACTGCGAATGTGAAAAGAGTACTCATGAATGTTCAGAAGGCAGCACCGGAAACATAATGGGAAGTTGAAAACAATAACTATATTAGCAATAAGCATAACAATCCATTTGTAAGAGTGAGCAAATTGTACCCATTTGTTACATGGCAATTAACATCAAGTGTTGTACAAAGAGTGACTGTTCAGTGAGCTCATTCAAATGCATTATTTTCTCTATTGAAGGAACTTCAACTACATATGAAGTCTTTTCCACATCAGATAGTCCTGCACTGATGGTAGTAAATAGAGGATTATGACATCCCACTCAAACTGTACTTTATATTCTAAGTGACTTTCGTAGCGTAAAGAGGAGGCTGATACTCTTCATGAGATCTCAGTCAGGTTAATTACGGTGCCATTCACATTGTGTAATAGATGATCTTTTGAGAGCACATAGATATCATTTAATATAATCATTCAGGTACCTCTCCCTTAGCCATTCCCTTCCAGTGGACCCTACCGGCCACACTCAATATGTGGTCAGTCTATGCATTATCCATACGTTGAAGTCCAGCTTCATTTTTGGTACTCAGCACATTGCAATTCACACCCCCTGAAACCTGGACTCCCCAGACGTCATGGAGTGATCCAACATATTAGAGATCACGTTCTTTGGATGGTGCCATGCGTGCTGAAATAGCATCATTCTGCTTCAAAGTCACACAGTGCTTGCCTTTGAAATTTCATGCTTATCTCCATGGCCACAACATAGCTGGTAATCATGAATTAATAAATTAGGCAGAAGGCCTAAACAACATAAATAATCTAGAAATACAATGAAACCAAGTCAAATAATGGTGGGTTAGTAACAACCAAGTGCAAATTTCATGTACTGCTTTGTCAATGGCAGCACACATTTATTGTCAATTGTATTTCTAGATTATTTATGTTGTTTGGGCATTCGGCCTAATTTTTCAATTGTTGAGTCACTTATTAAACTTTGTTTTATGATATATCTTCCCCTCTTGTGATCCTTGGATTAGCATATGCGGAAGCTATCCTCACTGTAATACAGGTGCACCTCCTGTGCGTCTATGAAATGGGTAGCCGTTGACTCTATTCTTTACTCTGATATTCCTTATTTACCCTCCAGAGTCAGGCCCCGTACATAAAAAAGATGGTCTTTTGCCCCTTTATTCACTGTATCTTATCAACCTCCTCCTTGCCCCTGCCACTCCTTCCTCCTCTCTCCCTGTCGCACTACCCCCTCCTCTGACGGGTGTACCACGCCCCTGTATCCCTCCTCAGAAAAACGTAGAAGACAAAGACCTGCTCGCTCTGCTATCAAACACTCTGCTCACATCTTCCTCCTCCTTGAAGACATTGACCTCAATATCCTCACTCTTACTGATACGTGGTTCAATGCCAACTCAATCACTGCTTTCGACTCCCTCTAAACTTCTTCTACTGGGTGACTTTAACATCAACCTTGGCTCAAACATGGTGTCCACTCTCTTCCATGACCTCTGCACCTCGCTCTCCCTCTCCATTCTCCCCTCTGGTCCTCCCCACTCAGTTGGACACATGCTTGATGCCTTTATCCACAAAGATCTGCATCTCTCCACCCCACTCACCACCCTGCTCTCCTTGTCAGACAACTCTCTTCTCTCCTCTCACCTAGGCACACTCAAACCTCTGACCGCATTTCCCCCAGGTCTGCCAACCTGGTTCACGGACATTCAACCAATGAAATGAGTGTCAGTTGCTGCCTTTGCATCCACCTTCATCCCACCCCCTCCTCCCACTGCAGACTCTACCTCTGACTCTGCTCTCAGCAACGTCCATCTTACCATCTCTGACACTCTTGATATTCTTGCACAAGTCATGAGGATACACCACCAAGAATAACACTTGGTACAAATCTGATCTAGTAGACATAGTAGACCTGAAGAGTAAATTCAGAGCTGCAGAACGGAAGTGGCAGGCCACAGGATCATCCTCTGACAAACTGGCCTATTGCATTCTCCAAAGGCAATATTGTCTCACCATTTGCTGTAATAAGATGGCCCACATCCAGACCTGTGTCTCTGGACAAGGCTGAACTCTTTCAAATCTGCAAGGAACTAGCCAATCCTTCTGCAGTTTCCACCTTGCCTCTTCCCTCTCAGGCCCTCTGCACTGCACTGCCCACCCACTTCACTACAAAACCTCAGGACATCCTGAGCACTCATTCTTCCTCCCTTTCGTGCCCCTTCTCCCATCCCCCTGCCACTCCTGACCTCCCATCCTCCCTCAGCCTTTCTCTCCTCCTTTTCACCTATCACATCGGATGCAGTCACTAGGGTTGTCCACTCTATGAAGGTCTCCACCAAACAGGTCCCCCCTGTTCTTCCAGAACTATTAAGGACAACATTGTCTCCCTTGCCCCTGCACTTGATGATTTCTGCAATCACTCTCTTGCTACTGGGTCTTTCCCCTCTTCCCTCAAGTCCCCTCTTCCCTCAAGCACTCTCTTGTGCACCCCCTCCTGAAAACGCCTTCCGCCGACACCCCGTGTCCGGCTAACTACTGCACCATCTCTATCACTCCCTTCCTTGGGAAACTCCTGCTGAAGCTGGTCTTGGACCCACTCCCACATGGTTAGGTACATGTGCATCCTTACAGCCTCAACCATCACAGCAACAAAATACATGCATTCACGCCACAAGACACATGACTTGCAAAAGAGAGATGCACTTGCAGAACAGTGAACTATCAAAGTTGGAGACACACAAATGAACTACATGAAGCTTTTAATGTAACAAAATGAAAGATGTATTGAATATAAATATGTACAATTAAAACAGGGAATGAAGGTCATGCCCCAGGGACAGTACTGCAGTAAGCACTCCCACCTCAACACCCCCACCTCACCCCATGGGCTGGGCTGCAACAGCCACCTTATCCACCTCCCGCTCCGTCATCCTGGATGACTTCGGGGCATCTTCCTCCATGGATGGCCCATGTGTGGCATCACCTGGCCAAACCGCTGTTGAGGAGTCCCCTCCCACCTTCACCTACTTGGACTCACCCCCAGCAGCCATGCCACGCTGCCACAGCCACATCGCTCACAGAAGATGAGATGGCACAGAGGCATGACTGCAGCCTGTGCCTCTGCCTGGTGGAGGAATCCCTTCATAATTGCTCCACAGAGCACTGCTTCCTTCCTCTTCATCAGGTGCAAAAGGAGACACAGAACAGCAACGTGTATTGCACCAAAGCTGGCGTGACATCACCAACATCTACAGGAACATGATTTGTCAAGGGAACAACCACAAACCTCCACACACACACACATGCAATCCACATCCATGGAGACACCTGACTGGCCATCACTCCACACGATCACATCAAACTACATGCCACTGTCACAACCAATCTATTGTGTATGCTATACACATACACATGCATCAATTGCACATGCACATGTGAGCATGCCATAGCAACAAGCACATACACATATCATGCACATACATAAATTCAGAGGGTCCAAACAGTGACATGACCAATCACTTCAGAGTCCTGTGAACTGCAATGCCTCAACGAGACTAAGCCAAACATCCAAATACATGTTCTGCATCCAGGTGTGAGGGATGGCCAGTCAAACATTTTTATTTTGGGCACTTACACATGCACATGATGTGGGCAACACTACCTCAACCGGCACACTTGTCATCCTAGCACGTCTCAGACACAAGTAACATTGCATGTGTGCGTTCTGCAAGCCTGCACTACAACACACAATGCAAGTAAGAGCACATTTAAAATCCAGAGATATCTGAATGCACACATGGAGAGCAAAGTCTGGGGCATGCATCCAGGCATCCGTTTCAGAAGCATACTTGCTGCAAGCCTAAGGGGGTCACTGTCAACATGTGGGTACATGTACAACACACATGCACTGTAGAGCAGTGCACCACATGGCTACTCACCAGTCGACTCCAGATATTTGCGTAATTAGCAGACCTGTGTGTGCAGCACCGAGTAGAACCTCTCCAGGACCTGCATGTTGTTCCCTAACATCCGGTACCTGCGCACATGGTGCCCCTCCATGGTAGCACCGACCTGGATGTATCACATGGCCTTGTGGTAGGTTCTGGATTTAAGATCCTCCCATCACTTGTGCATGGTCTTGAAGGTGTGGACTGCCATCCCCTCTGCTTTGATAGCAGCTGTGATCCCGGCCCAGATCTGCTGACATCCTTCCTTGCCGCATTGCATCACAGGGTTGAAGAGGACATAATAATGTTCCAGGACCTTTGCCACCAGGATGTCAACTTCCCTGGTGCTGAAGATGACAGCCCTCTGCCTCGCTGCCATGGGGTTTCCGCTCTGGTCTGAGAATGATGGTGCTGATATGGCTATCCCTGAGGTATTTGTGGATGGGCAAGGTGGTCCTTGAGCTGGGCTGTGGAGCGGTGGTGGTGGATTGGCAGAGTGGGAGTCCAACAAAGCCACTGAGGAGGTCACAGGGCCGGAGACAGGAACATAGGCAATGGCTGGACAGCAGGCACTCCAAACACAGTGCAGGTGGGTAGCAGTCACACACACTGTACAGGCAGCATATGTAAAAGTTGGAGGCAGCACAGGGCAGGTGAAGGCTGGGAAAATGGCATGGAGGCAGGAGCGTGTGTCTTCTGTGTCTCACAAAGATGGAAGCCGTAAACAGAGTGAAGGGACTGTGCATGTAAAAAATGAGAACAGTGTGGACAGAGAAATCAGAGGAAAGGCCCTCAGTGCGTAACTTACGTGACACGCACTGCACGCAGGCATTGAGCACGCCATAGTCGGGGATATATAAGTATGTGTAGAAGCAACTCTGAACGTGCATGCGAAGGGTAGGAGACGGACTAGTGGAGTACTGCATATTGTGGGGTGCCACGTATACCATTCAATTCAGGGACCGTACAAACCTCTTATTTTGGTGGGGGATTTGCCTCCGTGCATATCCGTGTCTACTTTTGATTTTGGCGAGGCTAAAGGTGAGTCACGTATGCATTTGTTTCAACTCTGGGTGCCCCTGTTTATCGCATACCATTATTCTTACCTATCTTGTAGATTTACGGGGTTCGCGTATGCATTATTAGTGTTGCTGGGTGCCACTGCGTATCACATACTGCTTGTTTATTATTTAGATGCTATCCTCGTACTGCATATCCATTTTTTTTATTTTAATGGGGTGTAAGTTATGCATATCGCAATAGCCACACCTGGAGTGCATTTGAGCCTTGCTGGGCAACATAACTACGTCTCACATCACATGGACTGCCCAGGACAATTACTTGGTGTCCCTTCCATATTTCCGTTACACCTAAAACATGAGTGGACATGCCCCAAAGGGAACAGGGGGCAAACTGGGCCGGGGTTAGGGACGTGCTGTGGAAGCAGCTGTCACAACCTCAAGGGGCCCGGGATGTGCTGTGGAAGGAGCTGGCTCAGCCCCAAGGGGTCCGGGACATGCTGTGGAAGCAGTTGGCCTAGCCCAAAAGGGTAAGAGACGTGTTGTAGAAGCAGCTGGCCCAGCCCCAGGGGGTGGCACCAACACCTTGTGGCAAGATAGCAAAGCCTGCACACCAGGAGCAGGCTCAACCCCATGACACAGCACAGGACACTGGCAAGTTGAGGTAGAAGAACTTCCATGATGCCGAACTCAAGATACTCATGGACTACGTGACTATTGAGTATCGTGACATGTGCCAGCATCCCAGTAGCACACATACAACTGCTCATCATATGATGCATTGGCAGCATGTCACAGATGAGATAAATGCCTTACGGTTTGAGAAGCGCACTGCTGCACAGGTAGTGAAGCGCTGGAATGACCTCATCCATCGCACCAAGTCCAAGCTGGGTGCCAAACTGGCCTCTGCTTTAACATCTGGAGGGTGGTCACCAGAAGAGGAGGAGCTGACTGAGCATGAAGAGGCTATGAGCCCATTCATTCTACTGGAGGAGGTGCAAGGTGTGGGAGGCTTACAAAATGATCAGGACACGTCCGGTGAGTGACCAACATTGTGCTTCCTGAGTACGTGAAGTAATGCATCACCAAGATGTTATGTTATGTTATTCTATGTTATGTTATTTGGCATTTATATAGTGCTCTATATATCATTGGTATGACTTCAAAGCGCAGGTAGGTTGAATGCCCTCGGGGACCGCAGTCCAGTTCAATCGAGAGAGTAGGGTGTAATAGAGTGCTTGGGTGCACCGACTATGTGCGCAGCCGATGCAAATGCTTGATGGTAGCTGTATCATACCATTAGGTGTGCTGGTATTTGATATCAGTTGAATGTGTGCAGTCTGGAGGGAGTTCACCAAGACTGGGTTTTGGCTGCGTTAGGCCTGTGTAGGATGCTTATGTGTGCAGCTAGGCCCACATTTCATGAGTATAGCTGTATTATATCAGAATGTTGAGGTGTTTATGGTGTATTGTTCGTATGTGAGCAGCTAAGCCAATTTAATAAAGGGGTGTAG
The DNA here is from genome assembly GCF_040938575.1 of Ambystoma mexicanum. NCBI lineage: Eukaryota > Metazoa > Chordata > Amphibia > Caudata > Ambystomatidae > Ambystoma > Ambystoma mexicanum. Next base: position 838,261,178 of record NC_090936.1, read on the forward strand.
TTGTGCTCTAACTTTGTGTTGGTGTAGAGTAGAGTGTGGGCATAGTGATAGGAGAGGTGAGTGGCTGGGTCTAGTTCTGATGTAACGAGCTCAGTATTCCAGATTTCAAGTGCGCGTTTGTTATTGCAGCGTTCAGAAAAAAGGTATTAGTGACTTAATATGCTCTTTCGTGGCGTCATTGCTCCTGAACTCATTGAACATTTGTCATCGGGTTGTAGGTGTCAGTCACCATAGATGGTCTTAGTTTGTTTTATGGAAAGAGCCAGGTATTTAGATCTTTGCAGAAGGTCATGTAGTCTTTGGTGTGTCAAATATGAGAGGAGAGTGAGTTCCACAAAAATGGGGCCAGGTTGAGATGGCAGATCCTCCGATCCTTACGGAATTAGAGGTTGGAATCACTAGGAAAAGGGCAGTGGTTGATATTAGGGTATGAGAAGAGAGGTAGGGTTTTAGCTTCTCTTGTATGGAAGTTGGGCCGGTCTTGTGCACTTCTTGGTGGGTAATTAAAAGTATCTTGAAGGTAGCCCTTCGTCCAACTGGGAGCCAGTGCAGGGTTCAGAGAGCGTGTGAGAAGTGGTCTCTGTGTCCCAGGGAGAGAAGGAGTCTGGCAGCAGCATTTTGGGCTCTTTAGAGATTGTTGAGTTGGTATGCCGGTGCTCCCATGTAAAGGGGGTTGACTTAATCTAATCTCGACATAACAATAGACATAACAGTGGCAAGTCTTTTGGGGTAGGAAAGGTAAGGAAAGATGTGTCTAAGAAGTTTGAGGTGGTAGTGACAGCATTTGAAACATTATTGATCTAACGGCAGAGGTTTAGGACAGAGTTTGTCGTGTAGCCTAGGTTTTTGACTATATCAGAGGGAGGGGGTGGTGGGCCGATGGAGGTGGGAGACAGGAAGTATTGCAGCATGCCATGATTTCAGTTTTGTCAGGGCTCAGAAGGAGGTGGTTACTTGTCATCCATCCATCAATATCACAGAGGCAAGCTTCAAGGTCGGGCGGCAGGTCGGAATTCTTAGGATAATTTGGGTGTCATCGGTGTAGTTGTAACAAGAGATGTTGTGCGTGGATGATTCGTGATAGAGTGATCAGACAGATGTTGAAGAGGAGAGCAGAGATTCATGCTCCTTGGGGTACATGCACCTTGGGGTACTCCAGTGTTCACTGGACGAGCTGTATAATTGTGGTGCACAACTGGCTACATTGGAATGACTGTCCCTGATGAACCATGCAATGTGGTGTACTGACTCCTGTCCACTGTTCACAAGAGTGGATACAAACCATGTGTTGTACATCAGTTGAACATGTCCGTGTGACAGTACTCATCCCCACTAGCATACCCCCAACATCTACAACATGATACCACAACATGCACAGTTCTTTGCTGTATCCTTGATATGAGTGACTCTGCTCTGCTAGACATGTGCATGTGTCCGAAATCTCAGTTACACTTCATGCCATGCAGGGTACTTAATCTGTTTTCACACATGTAAGTATGTGCTGCCACGACCAACAGAACATCCAAAATGACGACCAACATGCCTTATGGAATGCCCTAGTGAGTGTACATATGTCCAGACTGTGCACATCCCCGCTGCCCAAATGGCAATGACTCCTGAGGCAAATCGTTTCTGTGGCCTGATCCCTGTTATCCTCCCACACTTGGCCCACACTCATGGGTCCATGCCCCTGTCCCTCTTGTGGGTCACTGTACCGTGTTCCCATCTACAACGCCATTGACTTATTCTCTCCACTTCACAGACCTTGCCTAGGTGGTACTCTTACAGCTATGCATCACCTGGAACTATTTCCTTTTTCCCAGACGTATGGCATGTTCCCATTGTGTACAGTCCCTGTACCAAGGCAACACTGGTTTGGCATGTGATCGATGCACACTTGGATGTAGATATGTGTGTCTGCCTGTTGCCATGTGATGTAATTGCACATCACAGAGGCACATGTCTGTGCTCATTTCACTGGTTAGTCAGCAGTTTGAGGTACCATGGCCCATAATGTGCTTCTTAATGACCTTGTTGGTTGGCGATGTGTCCACTGGCAGCATTGTGTTGCCATTCTGCTTATGCCATGCAGTGATAGCTTGTTGTGCATACTGTGTGGATTCTGTATTTCTTATGGCTATAAGGGGGTAAGGGGGGAAACCCAGTGGACACTAAGGAGGCTCACGCTATTAGTGTCCATTCTATCTCTTCCGGGAGGGGATAAACAATAGTATTATGAAAATAGAACGAAGATTGACAGGTCTTCAATGTAACATATAACAAAAAGATTTTTTAATAAGTTAAGGCTTAGATAAAACAAGTATTAAATCATTAGGCAAAAATCAAACAAAAGCAATGTAAGTCCTTCACGAGGTACTTGCAGGATTCACACCATGCCGGCTCAGTCAGCATTTACGCATGAGCACTGTCTTGCATGTTCAGAATGCATCATTGTTCCCCGTGTTTGCTGCATGTTGAAGTTTCCTATATATGTGCTTTGCATGCTAGTGGTACTCCTGTCACTGTCCTCCTCCCTCAATCAACTCAGGTATGCTCGCACCTCCTGTGGTGTAGTGCATGTCATTGGCCATCTCCAATCCAGGCTGTGTACTGTCTGATGTCTTTTTAACTTGGCCTTCCCTCTCACTGTCACTCTCTCTCTCTCTGTTCAGCTACGCTGCACTTATGGGTGGATCACAATCTATATCCTGTCACCCTCTTGCACCCTGTGGTCCTTCTGCAGTGGGTGGTCTCAGGATATTTTCATGCTCCATTCATGCGTTGTTATGGATGTACAAGTTCTTTCTGTTTTTACTATGCATGCCATTGAATTTAGGGGATGTGTCTCCCAGTGGGTTGCATTGGGTGCAAGGCAGGTGGATACCCTGTTCAGGTAAGTGAAGGGCATTTTCAAACACTTGTGTTGTGTTTGGATGGGAGTCTTGCACTGTGTGCGATCACTTGCGATTGACTTGTCTGGTAGTGCACTGGTACTACTTCATGGGTGCTTGTGTCACATGGTGTGGTTTCCGGTCATTGGTCTGGGCATTGTGTTGTTTCTATGGATTGGTGGGGCCACGGGTTTCAGATTCCAAATTGTGGGAGTTCCAAATGTGTAGGCCTTTCTTGGGTGGTTGGAAGTGGGTGGCAGTGTCAGCTGTTTGTGGCCTTTGACAGGTGTTGATGGTTGTACTGGTGTGCGACTCATTGCACTCTGCATGTGTGTACTGAGTGACACGTCACATCCCTTGCAATGTTTGTGGGGTAATGGTTCAACTTCACATTTGGCCTCTCTTGGTCAGGGTTCTCCAATTATGGTGTGCAGCCCCAGGTATGATCCACAAACATGGAACTATTGAAACACTTTTTTGGGTGCTATGTTGTGAACCGGCACACTACGTTGTGCAGTGTTGGTGTTTTCACATGCATGTCTCATGCATGCTGCACCATAGTGTTTGCAGCTTCAATTTGACCGCAGATGGGTGCATGGTACAGATGCATTCAATTGAATGCACAATTGGACCAATTGTATTCTGTCACATTGAAGTCTGCATTGACCTTGAACTTTTCCATTGCATCCTACCTTTTGCATGTATTTAACTTAGCTTGCAGTATCACATTACTTTGTCATGTCTGCTTATGACTTCCATGGCAGTTGCCTCGGTGGCCAGCCTTGCAGTCTGACATCGGCCTTCGTAAAATGCTGCCTCAAGCATGGTCCTGCCTGGAGTGCAAGAGGTGAGTATTTGTGTACAGGCCTTCTTGTGCTTTGCATCATGGGCTCCCATTATTGTGTACACTGCACTGCCCCAATACTAAGCTGGTGGTGGCATGCCTTGTCATGTCATTGCTTCTCTTCCAGGGGTGTCCCTGCTTTTTTGGGTGCTCAATTATCTGTAAATATGATGTATTCTCATTTTCATGCAGAATGTTGACTGATGCCTGTGTTGTGTATGAGCCATCAGCTTGGGAATGGGGATATGTGACATGCACATTTGCTGCATGTCATTAAGGGGTCAGGCAGTGTGGGGTTGTTGTTGTTTCTCAGTGTGTTTGATTTGTGTGTTTGAATTGAATTCAGTGTGCAGATGTTGCTGCATGTGTGCAGGGACACATGTTGATGGTTGTCTGTGAGTTGTTGTTTGCATGTGTTGTATTTCACTGTGGGGGCCACACTGGTCTTGAGTTTGTGGGTGCATGGATGTGTTGGCTTCACCCTGTTTCATATTTATCATTGTCTGCAGATCCTTCCATCAGGGAATTATGGCTATTTCCTTGGATGAATGACTGTCGACTGCATGCCCGGGGGACAAATAACATGTGCATTTATCTTGATCCTTATGGAATGGCAAGTTGCTGCATGTCTGGATGTGGCCATTCGGGTGTGTTGTCCTCTTTGTCACAATTGTCAATTACCTCTTTGTCATTTGTTTTTTGGGATGGGGTTTATTGTGTTCATGTTGTCAGATTCTGTCACATGTGAATCGTTACTGCACAGCTTTTTAAAGCCCCACAATAGGGACATGTTTGTGCGTATCATGCACATTCTAGGACATGTGTGCAGCAATATGCCATTGTGCTTCTTGTATTGTTGTGGACATGTTACTTTTGGAGGCCATGTATGACTTTCAGCTCAGGCATGGTGTTTGATGAGTTTCAGGATTTATCGTTGCTTATACATTTGACAGGTATGTTAGTCATGTGGGATGGTTTTGGTGCCAAAGGGGTGATTTCATTCAATGGTTGGCACGGTGGTAGTAGTGTCCTCACTCTTCAATGTGTTTCTTTTGGAAATACAAAATGGAATGTAGTTTTAGTTCTAAGGGATTCACACAAATTTGCACTTCCAAGGGCACTTTCTTAGGGTGGTTTTGTGGGCACAGTGGATTTGTTCATTTTCATCATTGAATGACACCTGGGATATTGCGGGATCGTGTGCACTCCACAGGGGAAGAACTTTAGGTAAAAAAAGATTGCACAAGCTGGGTACGTACAGCCTCCCTTTCCCCAGCCATATGCAAGCGGTGTGCCTGTGGGTGTGGATGGTGTGCCACCATGTCCACTGGGACGCCATGCCATGTTGCAACATTGCGCATGACACATGCTGCCTCAATAAACCTGCAAACTACTGGTGGTGCATATAGCAACACACCACCAGAGTGGTCAAGGGAGTGGAAACGGGACTTGAGCACTCTGAATGTGCGCTACACTGTGGCCCGAGTCAAATATGGGCAGTGTTGTACCTTGCTTCGGCTGGTGTGTTGGGGTTGCATATAGGTGTCATCATGTATGTGCTAAGAGGGCAGGCACTGTGCCCTATATATGTGAGAATGGTCTGTGAGCAACAGGCATACACGTGCGTGGCAATTGATGCTCTCCAATGAGCCGCGTGTTGCCATGCTTCCCAGCTACCAGGACCCAATGTAGAGGTGATATCCTGAAAATGTAACTATCATGTGTGCTACCAGGATAGTTGGCATACACTTCAGTAATGATGCCCTTGGCGTCACACACAACCTTAACATTGATGTAGATGTGCACCATTGCTCTAGGTGGACGTAGAGCAACATGGGTGCAATCAATAGCACCTAGCACTTTTGTAAAGTTTGCCACTCCATAAAAATCCTTGACCACTGCTTGCCTTTCTGATGGTGATCTGGGCATATACATATGCCAGCAGACAGAAGGCCATGCAGTTATGATTGCTAACACCTGGTGTAGGCAGCGTTACTTCATGTCCTGGGAGATGCCACCTACTGTGGCATTGGTCCGCTGAAAATTATCCAGTGGCCAAAAAATGCAGAGCAGTGAGCACCTTTTGCTGGTCCATGGGTGGAAGATCTGGGCTCTGGCCATCCTCCTCCTGCGGTTTCCCTGGAAGATTGCTGCAACAAATGGTGCATTCATCGAGGCTGTATTTGTGTATTTGTGTATTTGTTGTGTGTGCATGCTTTTTATGCATGTGTAAGCGTGCACGTTGATGTTTACACCTGCTATCGCATAGCGTAGGTGTTTTGGAACTTGCATGTGCTTTTTTGTGAACCAGCGTTCCCAGTTCAATTCCATAAATACGTGTGTTTTGCGCGCTTAAGGGCAGAGTAATTGTTTGATGGTGGAACGTCCCTCGAAACGCCCACTTTTTCGCTTGTTCTTCCTCATTCCGCCTCGCTCACCCTTCTCGTCTAGTCTCGCGCAAGGCGTTCGTCGGAATCGCAGTGATGTGGTGGACTGGTGCGAATTCCTCGCAAGTCCCTGGTAAGCCCTGCGCATTGCTTTCCATGAATCGAAGAACAGGGATTTACAAGCGATTTCGATGTTTGTTTTTTTTCCCTGCAGAATATTCCATTAATGGGGCTGATAGATGTTCATTTGTAGTCACCCATTAATCAAAAATCTTGCATTAAAAGCATGTGTACATTTTTTCATGCATTCCGTGTATGAGGATTTGTTTGACTGAAGAGTGGTATGAATCCGAATAGCTGATTTGTGTATCTCCTTCATTTCCATCATGCAAATCCAACAGTATTTCAGACAGCATCTGAATTTGATGCTGACGGGGATACTATTGATTTCTATGGAATTTGCCAGATGGTTGTACCTGTCTACCGCTGGTGGATTCCATAGGAGTATATGTAAATGCCTCCGGCATGAATGTGCATGGTAGGATGCATTTACGGTTGTTTTCATTGCATGGTTTCAATGTGTTCCTTATCATACTATAATCATTGACTATGTCCACTGCAGGATTGGAGTAGGGAGGTTGTAGAGAGAATTTAATGAGGCATCAAAGGAGAAAGTTGATTATGATTGGGGAGAATGATAGCCATTAATAATACACAGCAAACTTAGGGGCACAACTGAAAACCAGCGCATTTACAGGTTATCAAGGGCCAGGGGGAAAGCTGTGCCTAGTTAAACAGATTTAGTGGAAATGTCTTAGTGTTTAGACTGCTTTTCCCATGTTAGCCACTTTCTGAATTTACAATGGTCCAGAGCACATTTGAGGAATCATAACAAATTCTTCCAGAACAAGAGTTGAGTTCTTGATTGGACAGAATCTCCCTCCACCACTGTGACTTAATGGTCATCTGGTGAGGGCAGGTGAGCCTGATTTATTTTGTTGTTATTATTAGCATGACATGATATGGGTAATTCTGTTTCTGAAAGGAAGGTAGGCTAATCAGACCCCCCCTCTCAATATGCTTAATTTCAAAATAAAAGTGCAACTGACATCTACAGTGCAGTGGTGCAGAGCTGGTTCAAAGTGAACTGTGCATCTCTCACAGCCGTGGGTACATACAGTCCTTGAAGGCAGGTGACTTTCTAATCTTCTGCACATATGATCTAATAATTTTATGCCTTAGTTAGTTTGGTGGCAAGTACATATTTAAATATATGCCAAACCCAGTTGTGGCATGGTGACTGCTAAGAGCACAACTATACAGCCACAACAATTTGATATGACACAAGTGGCAGCTTTATTAGAAACATGGTGTCTGGTCCAACTTTCTCCACACCTACTATGTGAGACAACGGCCATGGTGCTGCCTCGTTTGATCCCTGTGCAGGGAAGCAACACCTTCCCTCAGGGCTCCTGGTAACTAGTATTTCAGAGGCAGAACTGTAATATCTAGGCCACTCTCACACCAGGGTACTGACCACTGGAGACCGTTTGAAGACAGCAGTCATGAGAAGGGGGCAGTTCTAAAGTAGCCCGAGTTGGAAGGTGGGATGAGAGAAGCGTCCACGATCATGATTTCTGTTGGGGCTCTCTTCATTTTTCTGTCTCCTCCATTTTCTACAGGCAAGGTAATCTGTAATGTCATAAGACAATGGGCACTTGTTACAACAATCTCGATTGTACCCCTTACAACAGGCTTAATTTGGGATAAACCCCAGAGGTATTTTGCCTTTGATCCATCTTTGGACCATCAAGAGAAGAATACAGATTGACTTTAGGACATCTGTTTCGAGTGAAGTCCATTTCAAAGTTCTCTGTCACAGAGGTGAAGACAGAAAGATTTCAAGGCAGAGGAGAGCTCTGTCCCCTAACCATGCACAGGGATCATGAAGGGTGAACTGATGCTAGATCAGGCCTCTCTGCTGGCTTCACTGAAACCAGGCTACTGCTCACTGGGTGTAACCATTCCCTGAAAGTGCTAGCCAGCTTCCGGACTGGGAGTGCAGAACAGAAAGACTCAACGTTTTATAACCCCCGGATGGGACTCCAAGTAACCTGGCATCCTGTTTCACCACCTCAAGGCATCTTCAAGCAAGACTGAAAGCACTCAAGGCCTTTGAAGACCTACAGTGCCGCTTTTGGCACACTATGCAACCTTTGACAAGCTTGCAGTATCTCGAGCCAGACACCAGCATGAGCCACCATCATGGACTGTCTCAAGTAACCCCACCACAGGCTTTACTTTTGAGGGAGAAACTAATTTGAGCACCGACTTGACCATCTGGAAGCCATTGAACTTGTGGCAGCCTACACCAACTTGACCAAGTATAAGCCATTATCTGACTGCTAACTGGACAGATGTTTGAACAATTGAAAGACATTGGCCCTCAATCCGAGTAGGGCGGTAAGGGATACCGGGCACCGGTAAAGAGACCGGTGCCGGTAATCCCTTAACGCTCTACTATGAGGTCCCTTAGCGGGTCCCTTCCTTAATGCCTGGTCTGACCAGGTGTTAAGGATGGGACCCGTTAAGGGACCTCGGCGCAAATAACGGGCTTGGCATACACCGGCCCGTTATTTGCGCCCTCCCCATTCCCATTGAGCCCTATGGGGGCTCAAACAGGAATGGGGAATGGTTTGGTAAATGGGGACTTACCAGTCCCTCCAAGGTCGGAATGGACTGGTAATCCCCATTGTACCAAACTGGAGTCGGTACCGGTACGGGAGGCAGTCATGGCGCAAATAGCACCATGACTACTACCATACTCGGAATGAGGGCCATTGTCTCACCATCTGAAGCGTGCATTTGACCCTTTGGAAAACTGCACCATAAAACCAATGCAAGGCTGGCCACCAGAGGGATCTCATTGGGCCTCATTACACGGATGGCGGTGAACCATGGCGCTATTAGCGCATTGGTTCAGGCCGGTAAAATACCGGCACCACCTTGGTGGAAAGGGGAATTACCACCCTATTCTAAGGTTGGCGGGGCGGTAATTCCCCCTTCCACCATTGCCCTTCCCCATTCCCATTTTTGCCCCATAGGGCTCTATGGGAATGGGGAAGGCGCTAATTACGGTACCGCAAATTGCGGTACTGTAATTAGCTCCACTGATCCCTTTGCGGGTTGGTTTTTAACGCCTGCAAAAAGCAGGCGTTAAATTCCCCAACCCGCAAAGGGACCTCGTAGTAAGGCGGTAAGGATTTACCGGTATTGGTAAAATACCGGTACCGGTAAACCCTTACCGCCATCCGTGTAATGAGGCCCATTGTCTCAAACCATCTTGTCATCAGCTTGGTGGCAGCTAAAGAGCCAAGAGGTGAAGCTCAATTCTGTTGAGCAGCTACAAGGGGCTAGGGTACTGTGAATAGGCCCTGTCCCCCTGGGCTACTTTTGGAAACAAACTTGTAATCCCCCTGCTCTATCTTGCTCTTAAAGACACATCTGTTGCACAGTGACAGTGTGCTACTCTTGTGCTTGGGCACCTCAGATCATCTACCCAGAGAGGCCCTTCCACAAAGCCTGCATTCTCTATGTTTTCGGTTACAGAGGTGTGTGTTTCTGATATTTTTGTGATTTGTGTTTTGCCCTTTATTTGTTAAATTAAAAGTCTATATTTGAATAGAATTGCACATTTAAAAAAAAACGCTTAGACATATTCTCACACACTGCTCTAGATTAGTGGTGAAATGTATTGATGGAATTGGCTCTTTTGTTCATAACATCCAAACTTTAGAATCTCCGGCTTTTTTAGGTGGATGTATGCTTGATAGCTCTACATATTTGATTATTCCCCTTATGAACTAGCTGAGGTACTTTATTGCCTACCACCAAAGTGGTGTTTATAAAATAATATTTTCTACAGAATGAATTAACTGTTTTTACTGGTATATATTTTTATATATGATCTGATATTATGGCGCAAAAAGGGTCTATTATATGTTACGTAGTTGTGTGAAAAGTCTTCATGCTGCATTGGAATGCCACTGATATCACGACCCACCCCTCATTAGGATATAGCTTAACCACAGCCTGCACTACCACATGATGAAAAAAGCTGGGCATGGTTCATCATATCAAAAAAATGCAATGACTGTTAACATTCAAAACGTCATCTTGTGAAAACAGAAACAAAATATCGAGGCTGAGTACCCCAAAAGGAAATACACCAAACACAGGTTTCAAAGGAACATAAAAAGTACTTTACTCTCTATTGAATACAATTACAAAACAGTGCAAAGTCAGATAGCTATTGGCCCTCAGTGCAACACAATGAACTCCAGCGTGGTTCAGTGTGTTCCGTGAGAGACTGTACATTAGAATGTATTTGTTTTTTATACATTTTGTGAACGCTATGGCCAACCCCTCTTTGGGTTAATATTCTACTTTATATGTTACTAATTCTAGGGTTTGTTGCCGAGTCTCAAATAACCGCATCCAACTGGTTCGTTCTTTATTACATGTAACAATAAGCGTATGCATTAAGTGTGTATTCTAAGTTTCGCATTGCTGTTCTTCTTAAACATTAATACAATATAGTAAAACAGATGTTCTTTGTCCAATGTGTAAATACATTATCATAATACATACTCGTGAATTGGTTTAATTGCACAAGTAATCCTTTTACACATAGGTCAACGTAGGACGAGGTCTCAGTTCATGACCTCAACAAGTAGCCTGCAGGCAGATTACACATTAGCGATGTACAGAGGTCAAGACGGCCATGTTGTATTTTGCAATGACATTGTCCACCATTTTAGCTCACAGGGTGACTTTTCCACATAAATCCTAAAATGGCGGTTTGACCTAAAATGGCGGCCTACATAGATTAAAGGTCAGGACCTTGTAACACAGATCTTGCAAATGACTTTCGAGCAGTTTGGCGTAGGCCAATATTAATATATTTATTACAATAGGAGGCACAATATACTTTTTATTCCGACAAACCCTCCTTTTGGCCTATGCCAAGTGCTAAAACTATTTTGGGTCTCCTTATGAATAACTCCATACATCAGTATCCATGTACCCTGTATCACTATCTGAAATATCTATTGCCATTAGGTATTTTACTAATAAATCTTTTAACACATATTCTTTGGAAGTTTTATCAGCAGCATGGACCTCATGTCCTATCGAATTTATTGCTTGCGCACAACACCCCCTTAGCATCGAACGCATACCAGGCAGACACTGAATACAGCAACAAAGGAACAACAGAACTCCTAAAATAGTTAATAAAACCAAAAGTACCTTCCAACCCCAAGATCGCAGGAAGTTCCAGAACCAAGCGCTTAGATCCCAGTTGCTCTCGGGAACATGCACTTCGGAACCAAGGACATGCAGATTTTGTATTGCCTTAAAGATAGTTGGGGAGGAATCTGGTACAAAAAACAGCAAGCAGACCCCACTAATTTGCATACTCCACCATGCTTAGCTAGAATGACATCTAATGCCATTCGATTTTGGAGTGCTACTAACCTTATTGCTTTCTGCTCTAATGTCAGACATTGTAGAGTATACCTGTGGTCCGGTTGATGGTTCTCTCCAGTACTCTCGCTAGTTTTCTAATATCTTCTGAATTCGCTATCTGCCCCCAAAATGGCACAACTGATTTTGCTATATCTCCCAATACTTGTGCCGGGGTATCACCATTCTCATCCCGTCGTGGATGAGCCTTCGAAACTTCTTTAGTACTCGCTATAAACACCCCAGGTAACAGGATCCCTAAATAACAGGTTCCTTGCCAATCCCTGGGCAACCATGGAAACGCTATATTACCGCAAACAAAATAGACAGGTTCGCCTACATACAAAGGTCTTTCTTCCCCAGTCAAATTTGCAACGTTGGCACAACCTTTAAAATCTCCCATTGACCGAGTGCCATTCCTCTGTATGCAGAAAGAAACTGAATCGGGGCTATGGTTAACAGTGTAAGAAGGAGGCATGGCATCCTTATTGCCTATCAGAGCCATTTTGAATGAAATCAAAGATTGAAAAGGACGAGACAGTCTAACCGAAGGCCTAATAGAAGCAACATTCGGTCTACTCCTATTAAAAAAAGAGAGCATCCCAGGGGAGTCAAGACACGTTTCTCAAAACTATTCAAATTGGTGTCATCAAAGTTCCCTGAGACGCTATCATTCCATCGGCCAAATAATAGTGCTCTAAGAGAAGCATAGCAAGCAGTTGTCAACAGTAAAGGATGAATATACCAACCTAGCCCCTTATCCCTGTGTTGCGGTAAATGTGAACAGACCCAACAACTGGATCTGTTAAAAATGGCATGTGTAACGTTCATTATAAGTAGAAAAGTATTATTATGATACTTTTGTCTTGCTGGGAATCTCTAGGGGACAAAATATGCGAATGCACAAAAGGTGTATGAACAGTGGTACATTTACGCTTCTTCTAAATACCAAAGGCCTACAACAGTGCCTATTATAAAACCAAATATTATTATAAAAACACAGCAATACATTTTCGGGGTCCAGGCATTCTGTCCATTGGCCCGGTTGCTCACCCCCTTATTTACAAGTCCAATATGAGCGGCGGCGGTAGCAGGCATTGCAGTCTTCAGACGGAAACCCCAATGTTCGTTGCTGGCGACCCCCCGGTCGCACGATTTCTGTGTCCTTCCAAAACCTTAGCCAATAGAATCCCCTTTCTCAAATTTGGCCAAAAGTAAGCCCTCGATGATTCTTTTCCTTCCTTGAATGCACAGTCGAACCGTGCCGTATGTCTATTTTTTTGGACCCAAGTGATATCTGATTTTTCCTGGTACTGATTGATCCGGAAGCAATGTGTCGTTACTTGCCGTTGGAAGCAACGTATCCGGGACAAACGAAGGGGCTGCATTTGAAACAGCCGCTCCAGGGTGCAAAATCAGTGGAGAGTGTGGAAACAAAATGGCAGCTTCCCCAAGCCTCTCGGGCTTAGAGATATTCTCTGACACACTCTCGGTGCTGTTTACTGCTTTGGGATTGTTGGTTGCAGTATCAGCAAGGGGTTCTGCTTCTTCTGTAACATGTGGCACAGGGTGAGGAAGTTTCTTGATGTGTGACGCGTGGATCCAATTCTTTCGGCCAGCTACCCGCACTGCTGTTTGGGTGACCAACAAGACCTGGAATGGTCCACGCCAGCGAGGTGCGAGGCAGGAGGTGCGCTCAAATGACTTAGCAAGCACCCAGCTACCAGGTCGTATGCCGTGGCCCGGGCCATCGTACCGCACAGGTAAGGCCTCTCGTACCTGGTGGTAAATCAAATACAGGTTTTTAGTCAATTGGCTACAATAATCTGAAAGTAATACACTTTCAATATCTCTTAATGTTCGACATTTTGGCAAATTCCAGATATTGGCAGGTCTCCCCATTACCACCTCAAATGGAGAGAGCCCAGTCTTAGTTTGAGGGGTTGTATGCATGGCTAGTAACACGATCGGTAAGGCGTCCGGCCATTTTAGTTTGGTGCCGGCACACGTCTTAGCGAGTTTGTTCTGATGATACCGTTGTGTCTTTCTACTAATCCGGCGCTCTGAGGATGTCTGGCCGAATGGAACCGTTTGTCAATTTGTAACGCTGTACATATCTGTCAGATTACAGCAGCGACAAAGTGTGGACCATTGTCCGATCAGATAACTCTCGGCAAACCGAACCGGGGAACGTATTCTTTTAACATAGTTTTCGCAGTGGTCATAGCTGTGGCATATTTAACAGGGAAAGCCTCAACCCACTTACTAAAAGCAGAAATTACTACCAATACATATTTAAAATTATTGCATCGCTCCATTTCTATGAAATCAAAGTGAATTACTTCAAATGGGACAGAGGGCGGCCCAAAACTTCCCCTCGGGGTTGCTGTCCCCTTTCCCATATTATGTTGTAGGCAAATCATACAATTCTGGACATAGTTCTGAGCAATTTTTGAAATTTTGCTGTTTACCCACACTCTTTCTAACATTTTCGTCATCTGTTGAGCACATACATGCGTAGGACCGTGTGCCATTACAACCATCATTAGCACATACGCATCGGGGAGTAACCATTTCCCATTCACCGTGTCCACCCAACACCCATCGCCATCAAGTTCTCCCAAGCCCTCAGCCCACCTCTTTGCTTCTTCTACTGTGGAATCGGCTTGGATATCCCGTACAGACCCCACTCCCTCATCCATCACATCAGCATTTTCAGTCTCCCTAGAAACATATATCTCCGTACAGAGATCAGTGGCAGTTTGTTTGGCTATTTGATCAGCGAAAGCATTCCCTTTTCCAATGTTATCTACAATCTTGCGATGTGCTGCACATTTCACAACTGCTAACTGGGTAGGGAGCGCAAGTGCTGAGAGAAGTTGCACTATTAGTGTGCCATGCTGGATCTTGGTGCCATGCGAGGTTAGGAATCCTCTTTCTGACCAAAGTCTCCCAAAGTTATGAACCACCCCAAAGGCATACTGACTATCAGTATATATATTCACTGCAAACCCTTCGGAAAGTTCACAAGCTCGGGTTAAGGCTATAATCTCTGCAGCCTGCGCAGAATTATGTGTAATTCTCTTAGTTTCCACAACCGTGCTTAAGGTAGTGATTGCATAAGCAGCTGTGAATGTACCATCTGGAAGTTTAAAGCAAGAGTCGTCACAAAACAGCTCTCCTTGCGGATTATCCAAAGGGGTATCTTTCAAATCAATCCTGCCCTTTGTTTCTTGCTCGGTTGTGTACAAACAATCATGTGAATCTTTATCGCCGCAAGTGATATCTTGCGGGAAAGGTAGGAGTTCAGCCTGATTAAGAACACAACACCTCCTAATTTGAATACGAGGGCCAAACAAGATCAATTCGTATCTCGTCAACTGTGCGGAAGTGAGGTGTTGTGCTTGAGTTTGGTTCAATAGAACATCTACAGAGTGAGGCACCTTCAGGGTCAAATAATGGCCTAGGACCATTCCCTCACTCTGTTTTACAGACGCAGCAGCAGCGACATTGCGCAAACATCTTGTCAAAGCGCATGCTACAGGATCAAGGGCGGAGGAATAGTAACCACACGGCCTATTCTTCCCTCCATGCTCCTGTGTTAATACAGCTAAAGCACATCCATCACGTTCATGCACAAACAATACGAAGGCCTTTTCATAGTTTGGTGTGCCCAAAACTGGTGCAGAGCATAATGCAGTCTTAAGCAAGTCAAATGATTGTTGGTGTTCCGAAGTCCATGGCAACGGCAAAGAAATACCCTTCTTCGTCAAGGCCAACATTGGTTTTATCACTAGTGAAAAATTTGGGATCCACAACCTATAGTAAGAAGCCATACCTATCAAGGCCCTAACTTCCTTCTGCGTATTTGGGACAGACATACCAGAAACGTGTTTTATTCTTTCAGGTGTCAATCTTCTTCCCTCCTTTGACAGGAGATAGCCTAAATAGGCAACCTCCTGGCAACAATATTGAAATTTCTTGAGCAAAGCTTTGTGACCATGCTTAGCTAGATGAATAAGTAGTAACACAGTGCCCTCCTTACAGGCACTCTCAGAGTCTGCAGCCAGAAGCAAATCATCAACGTACTGAAGCAAAGTACAAGTAGAGGGCAAGTCAAGGGTATCAAGTTGCTCTTTCAAAGCCCTACTATAAATACTAGGACTTTCTGTGTACCCTTGAGGTGCACGAGTAAATGTAAACGAGCGTCCTCCTAAGGTGAACACAAACAAATATCTACTATCCTTGTGTATAGGAATACTAAAGAACGCATTCTTTAGGTCCACAACACTAAAGTAAGTAGCAGTAGCTGGAATCATGGTTAAGATCGTTGTCACATCAGGCACAATTGGAAACTGCGGTGCCACAACTTTATTAATGGCACGTAAATCAATTATAAAACGAAACGGAATTACATTATCACCTTTCTTGTACACTGGTAAAATCGGACTATTACACAAACTTCCCCAGATTTCTTCAATCACACCACGGTGCACAAAATCGGAAACAATACATTTCAAAGCTCTCTCGCCCTCAACCGAACTCTTATACTGGGGAATGCGTGGCAGCTCAATTCCATGTTTCGAAACTAACTTAACAAGCTCAACCTGCAAAACACCGACATCATTGTCGTCAACAGCCCATAAGCTCTCTGGTACATCAATGAATTCTGGAGGCATAGGTCTAGTCAGAAATTGCGAGGTGGAAGATTGCTGCGGTGAAATTGTCAAGCGTACTCCATCAGAAGAACAATAAATCACTGCATTTAATTATTTTAACAAGTTCAATCCCAGCAAGTTTTCCCTGCAGTCCGAGGTCAATAGAAAAGGACACTGGTCGGTAAAAAGACCCAAAGAAATAGGTACTGGCATAGAGACCGGACATACAACTGGAGTACCGGAAAACTCTACAGAAACATTGGTTTGCCCTGACATTGGAACGTTTGGAACCCGTGAACGATCAATGGAACACTTCTGTGCTCCAGTGTCTATCAAAAACTGATGTTTCCTATTTCCCACTATAATTTCAACATAGGGACCTTTCTGATTGACGGGAATAGGTGTAGGTTCCAAACCCTTCTTCGGGCAATCCTAACAAAACACAATATTGAATATGTTCCTAGTATCCACACTCGGAGTCTGATTGTCCTGCGAAAAAGGTTGTTGAGTGTCCTGTGTGAACTGACCTCCACCAGGGCCCCCTACGCCCAGCGACCTCTAGATTGCCTACCCATATTAATATTCGACCTCTGTTGAAGGACGGGGCATTATGCTCGCCAATGACCCTCTCGTCGACAATAAGCACATTGATTAATGTTCACAGGACCCAAGGGCACATTCCCTTGTGGGACATACTGTCCTCTAACCTGAGCGTTACCCCCTCTGGGGCCTCTAACAATTTGCTGCAATAGCACCTTTGTTTTTAAATCACCTTTCCGTTTTTCAATCCTATCTTTTTCATTGTCGACACGATTTTCATAATACTGAGCCATATGCAGTACTTCTGATTGTGATTTCGCCTGCCGAGCGCTCTCAGAGGACATAATCTGTGACTGGATGTCAGGCAGCAATCCACGTACAAATTTGTCCACAAATAACCTTTTCCCAGACTCTGTGCCTAAGTCTTGTCCACTGAAATCTGTAAATACCTGTTTGAACCGATTAAAGAACTTGAAAGCACTCTCAGACTTTCCTTGGACACAGGCTGTAAGCTTGTCCCCTATAATTCTTTTTTCGGGAATTATGTTTTTTAATTTAGCAATGATTCTATCAGGCAAGGTTAATATCACCTGATGTGGTCTTTCACCAGCTGGCCTTTCCCCATCAAATCTAGTTAAATTTGCCCATGTATCTCCCAATCTGGGTACATCGTCAATAGTTCTTACTTGTTTACATAAATCTACGGGCAGGAGTACTGGAAACAACAAATCAATGTCACCCAAGGTGAACACTGAGGATTGCAAAACGGATTCCATCTCTTTATAGAACCCTGTCGGATTTTTCCTAATATCAGGAATAGACTGTCTAATGGTGTTCACTTCCTGTCGTGAAAACGGGACGTGAACAAACTGTGATACATAATGTATGGGAATGTCCACAGCGACTATACCTCGTGCAGCATCGGCCGCAACCTCAACCTTCGGGACAAATGTCGGAGGAACCTCTCCCATAGGCAACTGAGGTGTAGGCAACTCCGAACGCTTACTAAGCAACAGAGCCAAATCGAGCGCTAAAGCAGTCAAAGAAGTGTCAAACGAAAAAGCTCTCTTATAAATATTCAATAACTCTGTGGGACAACAAATCTTCCTCTTTACACATTCATCTTGCAGGTACTCTATCATTACCTGTATCACTTTTCTCTGCATTTCCAACGTATATTAACTGTATGTGTCATATACCTCAACTGGAGTTATCGATATGTCTGAAATCCATCTAATCGCATCTTTCTTACAAATTCGCATTTCCTCCGATATCAGTTTACGACACGGAAGGTACTGTTTCTGTACATACATACTTTCCTCTTCGTCATCCTCATTCCATATCCTTTCTAACTCCTTTCTATATTCAAATAGCCTTTCGACATGCTCATTTACCTTCTCCACAGTATCTCTGGAAAGTGCTAAAGTATTTAGATCCCTTAACCCTTGCGGAACATCTGTATTATTTAATTTTCCCCACATTATACATAACTGAATCCACAAACCTTCACTAAAACATTTTTCTCAGGAAAATTATCCGTATTAGAAAGCGTAGAAAAAACACTAGCCTGATCATCCTTCTCCATACAATGTTTAGCCCATGCAATTAACTCACGTTTCTTCTCCGGTAGTACAGCACTGCGAGTGACAACCTTCGAGCCTGCACCATGATCGATTACAAGCGGCCCAAGACCACTTGGAAGAGAGGGGATAGGCAAATTCGATGGAGGAGCTATAACTGGTGCGACAGGAAGAGGCAGAGAAGCAGGCAGAGGAACAACAGACAAAGGAATAGGAACAACAGGTTGAGCAGGAAGAGTAGGAATAACAGCAGGAAAAGGTACCGAAGCAGGAAGAGGAACATACGGAGGTGGCGCAGAGGCACCAGGCCTTTGTTCATTTAATATTTTCTCAAAAAACTCATCATAATTATGGAGATCTTTGGAAGGATAGATTTTCTGAATACCAAGTCAAAAAGCTCTTTCCATATTTTTAGCCGACTCAGCCTGTTTATCCTGATCATATAATAATGCTTTTTCGGCAACCGTCTTATGACGGCACGCATGTTTTTCTCTGCTCTTAAGCTGTTGTAACGCATCTTTTTTCCAATTGTGTAAAACATCAAATGCTGCAGGTCTAGCCTTTTTCTCTAACAATACTGACTCCAAATATTCAATGCAAGGGATCTCAAAACTACCATTGATTGGCCACTGAAGTTCAGAGGTATGTCTGGTTTGTATGTGCCAAATATCATTAAATACTATACTTCCAATGCCATGCTTACAGTACATAGTACATGCCGGCGACCCCTCCTGTGGTGCCGGACGGCTAAATTCCAAAGATTGTCTATCACTGTGGAATAATGCCCTAAAGCAGGTAGACAATTTCCCAGGCATATCTCAAATTCTTGGTGTTACCTGGTCAATACTTGTGTCTGCAAATACAATGCGGGATAAGCAAGTGTTGTGAGCACAAGGGTTTCCTCAATTTTTCAAGGGGGCTGTGGTATGTGAGGAGAGATACAGCAGAAAAAAACGTACATATACCACTAGCTACCCACCTCTAACACACCGAAAGGTGTTGTCAGATTATATCTCCCACCATAGACAAAGAAATGTGTTTGGCATATTTTAATTATTATATCAAACAACATGGTAAAACAACATAAAAAACCTATTTCCAGCGTTCGTTATTTGTAGAAACACAAATAGCTGGAAGAAGCAGACACCAAAATATTTGCAATGTACAATTTGCGTGATGTTTGTAATGGTGTGTTTTGATCGCATTTTCAATTATACAACAACATGGTATAATAGTGTCAACATTTGAATATGTTTCTAGGGAGAAGGACAACACTGTTGCAGTTTAAAGCTCATCAGTAAAGTCCAACGTCCCGTCTTCAGGACGCGATTGGTTAAAGAAACACGTTACACTGTCAACATGGTGCCTATGTGTCAGTGTGGTGACCTAAAAAGATAAATGAAAATTGTGTTACTGAAACATGATAAAAACGGTGATGGTGGTGTTTGTGTGCATACAAAACAAGTAGCCAGGTTGCTAACCTTAAAAGTGATTTCTTTTGGTGTGATGGGCAAAGCGATTGCATGAATCAATTCAATTGAGGCGGCAGACCAGTCCGTCTTAAGAATTCAAGCTGTAAATCAATACATACATGTATTTGGATTTTTGTTGAAACAAGTAACATATTGAACCAACAATAGTTACATTTTGATATATGAATCAATCATATTTACCACTTTATGTGTAAGGCAGGGATTTTTGTTTCAAGTCCTGCAGTCATTGAGACAGCTGAGGAGGAGTCAAAGAAACAAAAAGAAGACCTGGATACTTTAGAGAAAAAAATCAATGATGAATCTGCCATTCCAGACATAAAAATACTATTGAAAAAAATAGAGGACGAAATGAAAAAATGTAAAACATTTACCTTGGACAAAAAGATATGGAAGTTAAAAAAAGATATACTTAACTACAAGGAAGAGTCCACCTATCCATATCTAAACCCAACCTTTTTTCAACAACAAAATGCCAACCAAGTGGGAGGGAGGGGTCCATCCAATAATAGAAACCGTGGAAATAAATGTTCACTTTCTCTAACTCATCCAACAGCAGTGACTCTGATTCCTCTACAGCACAACCCTCTACTAGCCGTGGAGGCTTAGCGCAAAGAGGTGCTCAACCACAGTTTTTTCAGGGACAGGGGAAATGCGGGAAGAACAGGCAATGGGGCAATCGCACGATGCCGACCAGACAGTGGCAACTGCCACAGAACAACTAATAATCCAGGTTTTAAATCTTAGTTCCCACCATCTCACTAAGACAGAAACCAGTGTCTTAAGTAAGGGACTATCCTTTGTTCCAACCAAAGCTGCCGATAAATTTACCACTGAGGCACAGATGAGAAATTTCTTCAGACTGATAAGGCTCAAGTATTTTTTCAGCAATCCGAAAGAGGGGCTGACTCCAGACGATAATATATCAGGACTTAAATGTCCTTCGTCTTTTACACCAACACCAGCCATGATCTCTCCAGAAATTCTCACTTTCGAAAACAAAATAATAAGAGAATTAAATTATCTTTTTAAAAACAAAAACCAACAAAAAGATAATCTAACACAAGTAGAGCGAAGAGCTCTAAAAAATCTCGAAAGCATTACCTCCTTTGTAGTGAAACCCGCTGACAAGGGGGGGGTATCGTACTGTGGGATGTGAACGCATACAATCTGGAAATTGAAAAACAGTTAGATAACCAACTCTGTTATCGGAAACTTGTGGGCAACCCTACTACGGGATTGACTGAAGAAATTCTGAGCCTTATGAAACATGCACACGATCAAAAGTGGATCTTTAAGGATTAGCTGATGTTCCTGACTAGACCCAATCCGACAACTCCTGCCTTTTACTTATTACCCAAAATACATAAGAATGCGATTCATCCACCTGGTCGCCCGATTGTCTCAGCTATAGGCTCATTGTTGGAGCCCTTGTCCATCTATGCAGACTCTTTCCTGAGACCATTTGTGGCTAAAATGAAATCATATGTGCAAGACACTACAGCTATGATACACATCGTTGCCAGTCTACACCCAGGGGCCGATGACATCTTGGTTACCCTGGATGTAGAGTCGTTATACAGTATCATCCCCCAGGACCACTGCATTGAAGTATTACATCAATATCTAGAGACACTAGCTGACCGTACAGTGCCATCCAATTTTATCATCGAATGTGTGAGGCTGGCACTGACAAAAAACCTTTTCTTGTGTAATCAAACCTTTTACCAACAAAGGCAATGAACCTGAATGGGTGATACATTTGCACCAGACTTAGCAAATTTATACATGGATCACTACGAATCTAATTTCATCTACACGGCGACTAATCCCTTCCATGAACACATTAGTTCATGGCATTGTTACATAGACGATGTCTTCATGCTTTGGCACGGAAGCCAGGACCAACTAGATCTCTTTTTAATATGGCTCAACAGCCAAACTCTAACCATCAAATTCACCATGTCATCAAGCACTGACAATATAGCCTTTCTTGATCTGAAAATCTTCAAAAAGGAAAACCAACTGGGTACTACATTATTCAAAAAACCCACAGACAAGAATATGCTTTTATTGTTCAGTAGCTTCCATCCGTCTAGTGTACGGGATAATTTACCCTACGGACAATTCCTTAGAATCCGACGGAACTGTAGTGAATTGGCTGACTTTAAAATCAATAGCCAGTTCTTGAGCGAAAAATTAAAACAGAGACAATATCCTCGGAAAATAATCAAGAGATCTATGAAGAGAGCACGTAACGCAAATCGCAAAGTGATCCTTCAGAAACACACAAAACCACAAGATGATAGAATTACATGTGTCTCATCTTTCTCGCCCCTGAGTAATGACCTAAGAAGGGTGATACTAAAAAATTGAAAATCATTCATACCGATGATTTTCAACCCAATTGTCCTAGATTTGCCTTCAAGCGGATGCCAAATCTGCGGGATAAATTAGTACACACTTACCCTATTAACAACATTGAGACACCCATTCAATCTACATTATGGGGACTGCCACCAGTCAGTGGTCATTATGCATGCGGACATTGTTCAGTCTGCCATTTGACCAAGAATTTGAAACAGATTGATCTGTATGACAGGCTATGGAAATACCAATCCTTCTCAAATTGCCTGACTAAATGGGTGATCTATGGGATAAAATGCCCTTGTGGGTTAATTTATATAGGCAAAATGATCAGGTCAGTGAAATTACGAATTGGCGAACATCGCTCAGCCATACGGAATGGTACTCCGGATAAACCATTGGTGGCCCATTATTTACAAGCGAAACACACATGCGAAGATATGTTTTGGTTTGTTATTGAGACATCTAAAGCTCACCCATGGGGAGGGAATATGGATCTGTTCCTTAAAAGAGAGGAGCAACAATGGATTTATAATCTCAATACAGTCCAGTCCGGTCTAAATATTGCCGTAGAGTGGAGTCTGTTTATCCACTAATAGCTCAGACAACCTGTGGGGGGTTAATGAAAAATTGATCCCATTGCCATTTATGTCTATCATGTCTGCTGGAGGGTGATGCCTTGTCTAAAATTGTCATATAATGCATAACCATTGTATGCACAAATTTGCTCTATAAGAAAAAATGTATTAGACACACTATACACACCCCCTTACTGAGAACTAGCAAGCAGATCAGTATTTACTGCAGTGTTAAGAATACCTTCATAGGATCTATATACACTCAAAAATGGCCGGCCCCTTTCTAATACTGAGGAAAGTCCTTTCTCTATTACACACACGAATGGACTAGATTTGACAGTCCTCTTTCGATGTCAATGAATGACATTTGGCTTACACCAGTATTCAACCAAGGAAAAAGCCACAGGGTAAAGCGATTCTGTGAAGGCGAATGCACACACGACAGGTAAGCCTGCTTTGAAATCCATTCCACACTTGATTGCTGCTCAAAAGACATACAGAGAGTCTAATTGTACTCTCTGGTGCCTTTGTCTCCCACACAGAGCCATTTACTGAAACGCGAGCGGTTTAAAATATCTAACCCAATATATAACAATGCAAGACAGCCTTTGGGATAACAATGGCCAAGTAAGTGTTACTCCCTGCCACTTAAATGCTTGAAAGAAACGTAAATCAGGTGAATCCTGTGAAATTGAAAGGCTTTTTGCATTTCTTTTAGATTCCATGATGCATTATGGGACATGTAGTATCCGGAATACCATAGAAACCTGTGAAATTGAAAGGATTTTCGCATTTCTTTTAGATTCCATGATGCATTATGGGACATGTAGTATGCGGAATACCATAGAAACTCGGTACACCACTGAAATCTCTCTGCAGGACTTGAAACAAAAATCCCTGCCTTACACATAAAGTGGTAAATATGATTGATTCATATATCAAAATGTAACTATTGTTGGTTCAATATGTTACTTGTTTCAACAAAAATCCAAATAAATGTATGTATTGATTTACAGCTTGAATTCTTAAGACGGACTGGTCTGCCGCCTCAATTGAATTGATTCATGCAATCGCTTTGCCCATCACACCAAAAGAGATCACTTTTAAGGTTAGCAACCTGGTGTCATGATCTCTGCTTCCAAAAGGTCAGGGTTTTCCCAACTCCCTTGGAAGCAGATCCATAACCCAGGTTCCGAGGGCCAACCAGTCCCAATTGGGACCTTTTGGACCCAGTCCTGGCGCCAGTGGCACCAGGCTCATAAATGTGCCCAGTCCCAGCGCTGGAAGCGCCGGGCTCATAATGCTTGGGTGGACTTACCTGCAGCAGACCATGCTGCTTACTTGCCTGCCAGCTGAGCCTCTGATCCTCTTCTGTTTGGAACTACTTTTCCTGTTGGGTGGGGCAGGAGCCACTCCCTAGATTCAGAACACTGGAACTCTTCTGGAAAGCAGGAACTCTTTTCTTACCTAGGCGTGGCTGTGGAAGGAGACACCTAAGCACTACAGGAGGCTATTTAAACCACACCCGGTGGATGAATCTTGCTTTGTGTTATTCTGCATCCTCTGCAGCAGAACGCTCATCGTGTTTTCTGCATCGGATCCTGGGCCTAAGGAAAAAGGCTTACCATCCTGAATCCAGTCTTCAGCAACACCTATAAAGACAAGAAAGAACAGGTTAGCATTCCGGCATCTGAAAGACAAAGGCTTACCTACTCTTCGTGCGCTCCGGAGGTCTTCACACTGCATTCCGGCATCTGAAAGACAAAAGCTTACCGACTCTTCGCACGCTCCGGAGGCCTTCGGCGCTGCATCCTGCATCTGAAAGACAAAACAAGATGCGTTTAAAGACATTGGGGAACTTTAATACTCACGTGCCATTACTCCTTTCCACATCAACCCCAGTGGGTATTCCGGCACCCTGCAGCCGCTCCGAACTCGTACCTGCAAAATAAAAGACAGTTAGAGCGCATCGTGAAGCAGGCAACAAGCGCTTACTTACGTGCTTCCAGGCGCTTCTATTCATCATACGGACTCCATCTTCAACTCACTTCAGCCCGTCATCCGCCATCGCCGGAACCTGCAAAACAAGAGACATCATTGCTAAAGACTTTAAAGACAATAGAATTACTCGAAACTTACCGTTCGTGCAGTAAACGACGGACAGCAGTCCTCTGAAGTCAAGAGGCCTGCGCTACCGATCCAGTGAAGAAACTGGTTACAGCACCCTGCCCCGAGGCAGATGGAGAGCTCGGCATTCACTTACCTAAGGTGAGAGCGTTAACCTTTGGGGGTCTACAGGAGAGCAAAAAGGGAAGAGATAGGGACACCCCCAATAACCCCAGTTCATTAATCCCATATTTTCTGTCTGCAGACATCTTACTCTTGAAGTCAGGCATACAGTGCACAGAGGTCCAGCCCAAAGAGCCAACCGGGTGCTACACATCACCTTTGAAGATACGGTAGTCGCCCAGTCAAGACCGGCGCCTCTGCGAGAATCAGGTGAGCGTTACAGAACGCAAAGC
The DNA here is from genome assembly GCF_040938575.1 of Ambystoma mexicanum. Taxonomy (NCBI): domain Eukaryota; kingdom Metazoa; phylum Chordata; class Amphibia; order Caudata; family Ambystomatidae; genus Ambystoma; species Ambystoma mexicanum. Next base: position 838,286,561 of record NC_090936.1, read on the forward strand.
CTACCACAAAACTCTCGCCCAGGCACTATGGAAACCTCGGATACTGACCACCTAGCCCGGTTACTTGGGGAACTAAGGGCAGAAGTGCAGGCAGCTCGTCAGGAAACGAATGCTCTAAGAAGGGAACTAATTATTTCCAAGGAGAGAACAGACGGTCTTGCTAGACAATTGCTACAGTCACAAGCCGGACAAACCCCGTTACCCGCATCAGGGGCAAATCTTCCTTCAACATCCTCTATGAATCCAGTGCAGATCAACCTACCTAGGAATGTACCTCTGGCTCCGCCCGAACGATTTTCTGGTGACCCAAAGAGGTTTGCAGTATTTATCAATCAGTGCCGGTTGCACTTCTTATGCCGGCCAGCAGCCTTTCCAACTGATCAAGCTAAAGTAGCTTTTGCACTTTCGTACCTTAGTGGCAATGGGGCAGACTGGTCGATCCCTCTAGTTAATCAAGATGATCCGGTTCTCCATGATTTTCAAGCCTTTCAACTTAGTATGGAAAAACTGTTCGTAAGACATTCACAGGGGCAGGCCTTGGACAATGAGCTTCTTTCGTTGCGACAGGGTAATCAAGACCTTTTGGCTTATATTGCATCTTTCAATAGACTAATAGTGGAAACTTAATGGCCTGAGGACAAAAGGATTACGCTGTTTTACAGAGGTCTACGTGGAGAGCTCAAAGTCGTTTTAGCCCAAGTAGTGAATCCCCCACAAGACTGTTCGGATTATATAGACTTGGTCGTTCAAATAGATCATAGACTGCAGAACAGGAAGGCCGACCGTTCCAAGTTTGATGCTCAAGTATTTTCCAAACCGCCAACTCCTTCCAAGGGAGTAGACTCCGGGGAACCCATGCAAATTGGGGGTCTGAAAGGTCCTCTAACACAAAAGGAGCGGGAAAGGAGAAAACAGTTGCAATTATGCCTATATTGCGGAAACTCAGGGCACTTTCTTCGAGACTGTCCGGTGAAACCTGCCAAGAAGGCAGTAGGAGCTGCAGTTACCAAAGTTACAAACTCTGAGCAGGGAAACGACCTCGCCCGACAAGAATAGAGGTCCTCTTGCCGAGCGTGAAAACCAGTTCCGTGACCTCGCATTTCGTGATACCTATGGTCCTCATTAGCCCTGATAATCCGGATCGATTACATGCAATTGAAGCTTACGTCGACAGCGGTGCCATCGGCAATTATGTGGATCATGAAATGGTTTTGAGGATGAATCTAACTCTTTGTCCCAAGGCTGTAAAGGACGTCATTACTACAGTGGATGGTACGGAGATAGCCTCCGGGCCAGTAACGCATACCACTATAGAGGTGACGCTAGTAAGTCAAGATGGACACCATGAGAAGATCGTGTTCGATGTGATCAAGGCCCCTCAGTTTCAGATTATTCTAGGAATACCTTGGTTAGAGAAACACAATCCTCTGATCGATTGGCGAGCAAGAACGGTCCAGTTTCCAGAATGTGTCTCTACTTGTCACCTTCCACCTGGTGTTGCACTGGCAGCAATTTCTTCGGAGACTCCCCAGTTACCTCCCGAATACCTTGAATACCAAGATGTTTTCCGGAAGGATCAGGCTAACACTCTACCTCCTCATAGGTTTTATGACTGCCAGATAGACCTGATACCTGGATCTACTCCTCCTTGGAGTAGAATTTATGCTCTCACCGAGCCTGAAAACCTTCACCTTCGACAATACCTGGATCAATACCTGGCGAATGGGTTTATTCGTCCTTCCAAGTCCCCTGCTTCTTCAGCTTTGTTCTTCGTTCCAAAAAAGGAAGGAGACCTTAGAACTTGTATCGATTATCGCTCCCTGAACCAGATCACCGTTAAGAATAGATATCCGCTACCTTTGATCCCTGAACTCCTGGACCAAGTCAGAAAAGCATGCATATATACAAAGCTGGATCTTAGAGGAGCTTACCACTTGGTACGAGTAAAAGAGGGCGATGAATGGAAGACTGCCTTCCGCACCAAGTATGGGCTATTTGAATATCAGGTCATGCCCTTCGGACTTTGCAATGCCCCGGCCGCCTTTCAATATTTTATGAACGATGTCCTCAGAGAGCTCATAGATGTGTGTGTTGTTGTTTACATTGACGACATCCTCGTTTATTCTTCATCGGAATCTGAACATCGGAAACACGTGAAAATGGTCCTCGAAAGATTGCGTCAACACAAGCTTTTCGCTAAGTTGGAAAAATGTGTTTTCAACGTCACTGAAGTTGAATTCTTGGGATTCATATTATCACCTGGCGGAGTACGTATGGATTCAAAGAAGGTCGATGCAGTTCTCAAATGGCCATCACCATCCTCCGTGAAAGGTGTGCAAAGCATGTTAGGCTTCGCTAACTTTTACCGCAGGTTTATCCCCGAATTCTCTCGAATAGTCCAGCCCATCACTGCCTTGTTAAAGAAAAACAAACGTTTTGAATGGTCTACCGAGGCGGAACAAGCTTTCCAGGATTTGAAGACTAAATTTATCTCTGCACCAATCTTAAAACACCCTCGCCCCGAACTCCCCTACATCGTGGAAACTGATGCTTCAAGCCTTGCCATGGGGGCAGTTCTATCACAAAAGGACCCGGTAACCAATCAGTTGCATCCCGTGGCATTTTGGTCCCGCAAATTCTCGCCTCCGGAAATCAATTACACGATTACTGACAAGGAACTCCTGGCTATCAAGTCTGCCTTTAAGGCTTGGCGGCATTATCTGCTGGGGGCCCGACACACCGTTACTGTGATTACGGATCACCGAAACCTGCAATATTTGAAAACCGCAAAAGCCCAATCCTCTAGACAACTCCATTGGGCATTATTCTTTGCCGAGTTTGACTTCATAATTACCTATCGACCTGGTACAAAGAATGGTAAAGCTGATGCCCTTTCTTGGATGGGAGTGGAAGAACACTTGATCAACCCTAAACCTGTACCAATCATTCCCGAACAAAGAATTCTGGGTGTAATCGCCACAGAATCCATAGAGGAAGTTAAGGATAAAGCCAGGCAACTTGTAACTCCAGCAGACATACAGAATTGGCATCTGCAGGGAAAGGACTTTGCAGTAAAGGACAACTTATTGTATTTCCAAGAACGATTATACCTACCCAGCACAGATTTACAGAAAAAAGTAATCTCCTGTTATCACGATTCTTTAATGGAAGGTCATCCCGGGATGGCCAAGACCTCAGAAAAGATCAAGCGCTACTTCTGGTGGCCGTCTTGGAAAAAAGATATCAGAGACTTTATAATGTCTTGTGGAGTATGCGCCCAAAACAAGAGTCAAAAGGAAAGACCAGCAGGCCTCTTACGCCCTATTGACATCCCACCTCGCCCTTGGCATACGCTTTCTTTGGACTTCATCACCGATCTACCTCCATGCTCCGGATACAATACGATTCTAGTAATCGTGGACTTATTCTCCAAGATGGCGCATTTCATTCCGCTCAAAGGCTTGCCAACAGCAGCAACTCTGGCCCGAGAATTCCTCGAAAACATCGTCCGACTACACGGTTTTCCTTCGGTTCTAATTTCGGATCGAGGTAGTCAATTTATTTCTCATTTTTGGCGAAGTTGCTGTCGGTCGGCTCAAATTGTTGTGAGACTATCGACCAGTCACCACCCTCAGACCGACGGACAAACCGAGAGGACCAATCAAACTCTGGAACAGTATTTACGCTGCATGCTGCAACAAACTGAAAAAACTTGGAAAGACATCCTTTGGATAGCCGAATATGCCTACAATAACTCTGTCCATTCGGGAACTGGGAAAACACCGTTTTTTCTTTTGTACGGCAGTCACCCTCGAACCTCGGAGTTGGATCCCCTCCAAGATCTTGAAACACCAGCAGTAGACTACCTGCATTCTACAATCACCCAAGCCTTTAAGGAAGCTGTTTCTCACCTTCAAAGGGCTAAAGAACAATACAAGAAAGGAGCAGATCAACATCGGAAGGAAGCCCCTCAATATCAAGTAGGGGACCACGTCTGGTTATCCACCAAATATCTACCTCTAAAAGGGCCACGCACATTCAACCCAAGATACCTTGGTCCCTATTCCATCACTACCATAGTAAACCCAGTAGCGGTCAAGTTGGACTTGCCCCCTCACATGAAGATACATCCGGTCTTCCACGTCTCTCTATTAAAACCCGTGCAACCTCAAACCCGACTAACTAAATCTCCAAAACCCATCCTAGTTGATGGAGAACTCGAGTTTGAAGTCAAAAGCATTCTGGACTCCAAGATCTCCAAATCTAAACTATTTTACCTAATTGACTGGAAAGGCTACGGCCCCCAAGAGAGATCCTGGGAACCTGCTGAATATGTCCACGCTCCTCGCCTAATCAAAAGATTTCACCGAACATTTCCTGACAAGCCAAAACCCCCGGAGAAGCCCGGTTTGGGAGGGGCCTTGAGGGGGGGTACTGTCATGATCTCTGCTTCCAAAAGGTCAGGGTTTTCCCAACTCCCTTGGAAGCAGATCCATAACCCAGGTTCCGAGGGCCAACCAGTCCCAATTGGGACCTTTTGGACCCAGTCCTGGCGCCAGTGGCACCAGGCTCATAAATGTGCCCAGTCCCAGCGCTGGAAGCGCCGGGCTCATAATGCTTGGGTGGACTTACCTGCAGCAGACCATGCTGCTTACTTGCCTGCCAGCTGAGCCTCTGATCCTCTTCTGTTTGGAACTACTTTTCCTGTTGGGTGGGGCAGGAGCCACTCCCTAGATTCAGAACACTGGAACTCTTCTGGAAAGCAGGAACTCTTTTCTTACCTAGGCGTGGCTGTGGAAGGAGACACCTAAGCACTACAGGAGGCTATTTAAACCACACCCGGTGGATGAATCTTGCTTTGCGTTATTCTGCATCCTCTGCAGCAGAACGCTCATCGTGTTTTCTGCATCGGATCCTGGGCCTAAGGAAAAAGGCTTACCATCCTGAATCCAGTCTTCAGCAACACCTATAAAGACAAGAAAGAACAGGTTAGCATTCCGGCATCTGAAAGACAAAGGCTTACCTACTCTTCGTGCGCTCCGGAGGTCTTCACACTGCATTCCGGCATCTGAAAGACAAAAGCTTACCGACTCTTCGCACGCTCCGGAGGCCTTCGGCGCTGCATCCTGCATCTGAAAGACAAAACAAGGTGCGTTTAAAGACATTGGGGAACTTTAATACTCACATGCCATTACTCCTTTCCACATCAACCCCAGTGGGTATTCCGGCACCCTGCAGCCGCTCCGAACTCGTACCTGCAAAATAAAAGACAGTTAGAGCGCATCGTGAAGCAGGCAACAAGCGCTTACTTACGTGCTTCCAGGCGCTTCTATTCATCATACGGACTCCATCTTCAACTCACTTCAGCCCGTCATCCGCCATCGCCGGAACCTGCAAAACAAGAGACATCATTGCTAAAGACTTTAAAGACAATAGAATTACTCGAAACTTACCGTTCGTGCAGTAAACGACGGACAGCAGTCCTCTGAAGTCAAGAGGCCTGCGCTACCGATCCAGTGAAGAAACTGGTTACAGCACCCTGCCCCGAGGCAGATGGAGAGCTCGGCATTCACTTACCTAAGGTGAGAGCGTTAACCTTTGGGGGTCTACAGGAGAGCAAAAAGGGAAGAGATAGGGACACCCCCAATAACCCCAGTTCATTAATCCCATATTTTCTGTCTGCAGACATCTTACTCTTGAAGTCAGGCATACAGTGCACAGAGGTCCAGCCCAAAGAGCCAACCGGGTGCTACACATCACCTTTGAAGATACGGTAGTCGCCCAGTCAAGACCGGCGCCTCTGCGAGAATCAGGTGAGCGTTACACCTGGCTACTTGTTTTGTATGCACACAAACACCACCATCACTGTTTTTATCATGTTTGAGTAAAACAATTTTCATTTATCTTTTTAGGTCACCACACTGACACATAGGCGCCATGTTGACAGTGTAATGTGTTTCTTTAACCTATCGCGTCCTGAAGACGAGGCGTTGGACTTTACTGATGAGCTTTAAACTGCAACAGTGTTGTCCTTCTCCCTAGAAACATATTCAGATGTTGATGCTATTATACCATGTTGTTGTATAATTGAAAATGCGATCAAAACACACCATTACTAACATCACGCAAATTGTACATTGCAAATATTTTGGTGTCTGCTTCTTCCACCTATTTGTGTTTCTACAAATAACGAACGCTGGAAATAGGTTTTTTATGTTTTTTTACCATGTTGTTTGATATAATAATTAAAATATGCTAAACACATTTCTTTGTCTATGGTGGGAGATATAATCTTATGAAATTCCTACTGTGAGGTAAATTTCTGACAAGTAGCCACCTTTCGGTGTGTTAGAGGTGGGTAGCTAAATTGCCAGGGTTAAATTAAGAATCGGGTCACGACTCACCTGGTCAAACCTAAGGAGGACCGATCGGTACTTCTAAGAATCTTACCTAACTAATCTTACCTCGTGTATGGTGATTTCTGCAAATCTGCCCACCTCGATAAGTGGACCCTCTTCAAGATGCCGTCTCAGACCACAGGCTAGTCGTCCAGGGATCGGATCGTGCAGCGCTGCTGAGGTGTCGCGTCTCATCCAGGAGCTCTTACTTTTGTACACCGTCCGATCCCGGTCCGATAGCAAGTGGCAACCTTCAACAATCCGGCATCAATCTTGAGGGTCCCTATTCGGGCGCCAACTGTGAAAACAGAAACAAAATATAGAGGCTGAGTACCCCAAAAGGAAATACACCAAACACAGGTTTCAAAGGAACATACAAAGTACTTTATTCTCTATCAAATACAATTACAAAACAGTGCAAAGTCAGATAGCTATCAGCCCTCAGTACAACACAACGAACTCCAGCGTGGTACACTGTGTTCAGTCAGAGACTGTACATTAGAATGTATTCGCTTTTTATACATTTTGTGAACGCTATGGCCAACCCCTCTTCGGGTTAATATTCTACTTTATATGTTATCAATTCTAGGGTTCGTTGCCGAGTCTCAAATAACCGCATCTAACTGGTTCGTTCTTTATTACATGTAACAATAAGCGTATGCATTAACTGTGTATTCTAAGTTTCATATTGCAGGTCTTCTTAAACATTAATACAATATAGTAAAACAGATGTTCTTTGTCCAATGTGTAAATTCATTATCATAATACGTACTTGTGGATTGGTTTACTTGTACGAGTAATCCTTTTACACATAGGTCAACGTAGGACGAGGTCTCAGTTCATGACCTCAACAAGTCGACTGCAGGCAGATTACACATTAGCGATGTACAGAGGTCAAGCCGGCCATGTTGTATTTTGCAATGACATCGTCCACCATTTTAGCTCACAGGGTGACTTTTCCACATAAATCCTAAAATGGCGGTTTGACCTAAAATGGTGGCCTACATAGATTAAAGGTCAGGACCTTGTAACACAGATCTCGCAAATGACTTTCGAGCAGCTTGGCGTGGGCCAATATTAATATATTTATTACAATAGGAGGCACGATATACGTTTTATTCCGACAATCTCACTGTGTACACAATTCAGTGGACATGTGGTATGCAGTGAAAGTTCCTGCCATTAGCCATCTGTGGCACATAGATCAAGGACACTGGCCACCATACCAATATACCACTGACACAGTAGATTATAAGAGTCCAAAATCTGCAGTCTTTTACGCGACAATCCCTTGTTGACCCTTTTGAAGAAAATAGCAATAGAAGCAGTGCATGTTGATTGGCCTGTAAGGCCCTGTCACTCCACTCCAATCAGGCTAGGCTATTTGACAGGCCACATGTTCTCCACAAACCCATGTCAGATACAACCATACTCAGTAGCCATTCTGGACTGTGTCTACCCTGATCCGTGTTGAATGTGTCTGCAAACAGCAGGATGAACAAATGCCGAATGGAGGCCGGGTGAACAGCAGGTACTGGTGGCCTACAAAGGGAGACAGCCATGGATTCCAGGGACCGGCTGGTGCAGGCTCACAAGGGATGAGGTGTGAGCTGAGATGTGCATCTTTCTTTCAGTGCACTTGCATTTTTCAGATTCTACATGACTCTCTTGATGTGACTGTGTATTGTGAGCATAGTTGTTGTCAGGGAATGAGTTGGCCACTGACCCTGTTTATTGTTGTGGAACAAGCATAGGGGTCCAGGGCAGTCCACGCATGTCTTTGTTGATCCTAGAAAGACGGGTGTACAGGTGTGTTATAGCTTCCATTTTGTTCTACGCCTTATCTCTTGTGGTCTCATGTGTGTAGTTGTGTGCCTTCTTGCAGAACAGTTGATGTTATCCATGTGATGTGGCCGGGGCCCTGTTACTTGTGCTGTGTGCATTTGTGTACACTGCATGGACACTGTTGGTTCAAGTTGCTATGACTGTGTTGGTGATTTGGACACAACCATACAGATTAGGGTTTTTTCGACCACTTTTGTTCACTTGCATATTAGCTGATATTCAGTTGAATTTAAAATATGGAGTATTAATTCTCCCTGTTCACAGTATGTAATGAACATATGCAATCTTGCACACAAGATTTCACACTCACAGACACGTTGATAGGTTTTGGCCAGTAGTGCACGTAGTTTGATGGCCATGAATTACTAGGTGGTAAGAATGTAATGTTGCTAAATTCATGCATTTTTCTGTTCCAACATATTTTAGTTGCTTATGAATTTCTTACATTTGTGATTTGGAGTTACATTTTTTATGCATCCAAAATTATTTTACTCCCAACATTTAAAATTGGGAGAAGAATGCTCCCAATTATAACTCTTATCTGGGGCTCTGTTTGTGCGTGCTGTTTTATTTCTAAAGAGTGTTGTTATGGGCACGGAGGATCTGTCCAGTTCATCATTGAATGGCACATGGGATGTGGCTTCACCCTGTGTGCTCCACAGGGGCAGATTTTAATGTGACGGATGATTCCACCAGCTGGGTGTGTGCTGCCTCTCAAGGTGCCCTTCTGGCTACCAAGGGCAAGGGTGGTGCCTGTGGGAGTGGGCAGTGTCCCACCTGCATTTCAACTTGTGCGCCATGCCTTGTGGCAACATTGTGCAGTACACATGCTGCCAATATGATTTTACATATTACTAGTGGTGCATATTGCAACCCCCCGCGAGAGTGGTCAAGGGAGCAGAACCGTGACTTCAGCACTCTGAATGTGCGCTCCACTATGGCCCTAGTGGCTACATGTGCTGTAGTGTATCTCACCTTAGCTGGTGTTTTGGGATTCCGGATTGGTGTCATCACGAATGTTGACAGCGAGTAGGCACTGTCCCCTGTAAATGTGTACATGGTTGTCATTGGAATTTATTGTCAGGGTCTGATGTTCAGTTTGTCACGTGCATGCATGTGCATGCCTGTTCATACTCACTGATGAGCCATGCATTGCCAAGTTTTCCAGATGCCAGGGCCTTGTGCAATGGTGATTGGTGGAAGATGTTGCTATCATGTGTGCTGCCCGGAAAATGTGCATACACTTCCATGATGATTCCATTGGCATCACACACTACCGGCACATGAATAGAGTGCCAGTGCTTCTATTGCAGTAGATGTGCTTCGTCAATCGGGAGGGCCGTAGCGCAACATGTGTGCAGTCAATTGCACCTACTACATGAGGGAAGTGTGCTACTGTGTAGAATTCCTGGATCTTTGTCTGCCTTTCTGCAAGTTTTCGGGGCATATATATGTGCCTGTGCACACATGCACGTGCTGTTATGCATGGCAACACCTAGTGTAGGAAGTGGGATTGGGTGGTCTGCGATATTACACAAACTATTGTGGCGGTTCGCTGAAAGGACCCATTTGCTATGAAGTGGAGTGCAGTCAGCACTTTATCTAGGGGGGTAAGGGCCTGGGTGCAGATGGTGGATGATGTTAGGTCATCTTCCCACTCCCTGAGGAGCTCTAGGATTACATGTGGGGGGCCTTTATCTTGCATATACCTGGTTTTCTGGCCTCCCAAACAGTGTGGTGTGTGATGTGAACATCCAGGTCCTGGGCATCCTCCTTCTCCTGTGGTGTCCATCAACAATACCTCCTACAATTGCTAAGTTAATTGTGGCTGTAGACATTAGTTTGCTGTCCATTGTGCGCTTTATATACATTGCTACATATGCGCGTTGAAGTTTACACTTGCTATGTAGCGGATGGATGACAGGGTCTGCGTGTTACTTTTCCCAATGAGAGTTTGCGTGTTGAAATCCATGAATATGTTTGGATTTGCATAGGAATGGGTATACGTTTGTTTAGCTGTGGACTGTCCCTCAACACATGCACATTTTCCCAGGTTCTTCCTCATTCTGCAAGTTCCTCCCCCTATTTTGGACTTTGCGAAGGCCCCATCCACACTCTCTGAGGAGTCTCGTGCAAGGTGTTCGACTGCTCGCAGAGGTGTGCCAGACCTGCACGAAGTCCAGACAAGTCCCTGGAAAGTCCTGTGCGGTCGATTCCATGAATTGACAAAAGAGATTTTGCGCATGGTTTGGCACGCAAAGTCTCTATTTGCCACGCAATGAATTCCATAGTTTTTTTAATGCATTTTTGCATCAGGCTAACTTGTGCACCAGTGTGCATAGGGCAAATATTGGCCTGCTGCAAATGTGCATTCCAGGAACATGGTTTTTTGCACTACAGCATTTTTACCTTAGTGTGTATACCATCATTCAAAATTGCACGTAAACATACGCAAAGCTCCTGTAATAAGAACCCAGATGTATATTTGTGTAGTGATGATCACCTTCAAAATATGTTTCAGTCCGCAATCAGAACTATTGTGATAGTCACAATTAATAAGTAAATCAGTCATTGAGAATGTATTATAAAATGTGATTCGAGTGATAGTAATCACATGTACATATATAAAAATGTCAAAACAGCAATGTACACTGAATAGAAAAAACTATACATTTCCACCCAAAAATATATTGACAGATCATAAACAGGAAATGCGTCAAAATGAGAGTGACATATGTGTAAGTCATTTCTGGGTGTCATTTGGCAATGAAGATGCAGGTTGCTTTCATCCATCTGTTTCCTTTCAGTAAAGATGACATTTGCCTGGGGAGGTTGGATCCATTCTGAAGCTCTGTGCTTTCGCTGATGAGCATGGAGAGTTTCTGTTCCTTGACATCGTCTAAGATATGGCCTCCTTGAGACCCGCAACAAATAATGGCTCATCTGATGAAAATATATTCTGTACGTTAGGGAACAATGATGCAAATGAACTACCATGCACATGCCACGTTTCCTTGAACAGTTCCTGGCGGATCTCAGAAAATGTTTTCCCGGCACCAACAGTTTATGGTGAATAATGTTGGCAGCGTAATCATTTTATAGCAAACGATTTCACAGCATGCTCTTTTTGAGACACTTAAGGTTGCCATTTTTGTCAGGCTAATAATGTAGCTGACATAAAACTTGCCTATGTTGTCTTATCTTAATGTCTTCTTTGAAGAGGATACATTCTATCTATTTTCATTTATTTCAGCCTTGCAGCCATCTTAACTTATAGCACTCTCTTATTTCTGGTGTCCTTTTTAAATAGTCACTTGTATAATTCCGTACGATAAAACCAACCGAGATGATCAATATGTATTCCGCACGTTTCCCAATGTAACCTTGCCGAATTTGATTTTGCCGATATTTAACCAATTTGTATCACCTCAAAACTTGATGTAGGAAGTATAGGGATGATATATATAGAGGAGTGGAGTTTGGGTTCTAAAGAGAGGTTCCCTGCTCTTTTGAGGTAAAAGACAAGTGGTACAATTGGAAAAATAATTTGACAAAGTTGGATTCGGCAAAAAACAAACCAGGAAACACTCATTGATCCAATCAATATGTTAAATATTCTTTAAGATATGCTTGGTTTGTTATGAGCACCTTTCAATACAATTGCTTGAGAGCCTCTTTAGGTTATTGCTCATAGGTGTTGATTTGTGACCCCAAATATAGCCAAAAATGAATGCTACAATTATGAAAAGGAAAGGATTAAATTCTTGTAGCCATACAATATACACCAATGCGTGCGCTGTATCCCCCTCATGCTACAATCACTTTCTGGTGGCATTGGTGCCAGAACGGAAAACAAAACTGTCATGAGTTCTTTGTTGATATTCTATAGATTGTGCTAGTGCTGCGTGCAGTTAGTGAAGTAATCGCTTTGACTAAAGTGTAACTGTCACATTAATTACCCGATTCATGTAATTTTTGCATGGTTCAAAGTGACTTTGCACTGCCGACCCTGATTCATGGAATTCTGCAAAGTGTATTTTGCAGCGCGAAGCCAGTGCAAGTGGTCACTTCTGCAGTACAAAATGACGTAGCACTGAAAAAATACACGTTGCACAATTCAATGGTTTGTTTCGGCAGTGCAAAGCCACTTTTCAGTAGTGCAAAGTCACTTTTCAGGGTTCCATGTGTTAATATCCCCACAAAAATATCGAGTTACAAAAATATTGCCATATTTTTGAGGCAATATTGAGCCATGGACTCTGCGATGGACACCCCTGCATTATTTTTAAATGTACGGGGGACACCCCTGCAACCCCCGCTCCCACAAATGATCCCCCTGAAAAATATTGCCTATGGCGAGACAAACAACCATATGTACAGCAATATTTTTGGTGGATATTATATGTGGGGATACCCTTTTCAGCAGTGCACAGTCACTTTTCAGCAGTGCAAAAATGTAATGAATCGGGCCTAGCTCGGTGCAAAGTGATTTTGCACTGCAAAAATACACTTTGAACAGTTCTGTGAATCAGGGTGTCTTTGACAGTGAAAAGTCACTTTGCACCGAGTTAACAACACTCGTATTTATTTATTTATTTATGCATTTATTTATTTGTACAGTGCTCCTAGCCCGTGGCAATCTGGGTGCATTTCTTACATAAAGGTTGCAGAAGTTACAGTGGCAAATATAAAGTAACACAAATTACAGAGCACATATTACATGAAGAAAAAGAGCAGACATATACAGAATTTACATAATTACAGGGGTCCATTTCTTACACATTGCAAATAGAACATTTGACTGGGGTCAGACTTTTACAAACGTACTTGCAAATCGTAAGTCACAACGGTATATAGGGTTATTGAGCAAGGAGCCAAGTTTTGGCGTTCCTTCTGAATGGGTGGTAGGCCTGTTCAAATCTTAGTGGTAACAGTAGATTGTTCCATAATTTGGCTGCAAAGACAGGGAAGCTACTCTCTCCTGCCTTTTGAAGCTTGAAACCAGGTACTTTAAGGCAATGTGCCTGTGCCGATCTCATAGGGTGGTCTGAGGTATTGCGTGTGAAGCTCTTGGTCAGATAACTAGGTACTGGGTTAGCAAGACATTTGTGGGTAAGTAAGAGAGTTTTGAAAGCGATCCTTTGCTTAACCGAAAGCCAATTCAGGTTTTGTTTTACCTCAGAAATATGTTGCGACGTGGGAATATTCAGTGCTGCCCTGATGGCGTTATTTTGCAGGACTTGCGTCTTTCTCAAGTTCTGTTGACTGGTTCCAATGTAGAGAACATTACAGTAGTCTGGCTTGGATAGTACTAGAGCTCTAGCTATGGAGATGCAGTTGGGTGTAGAGAGAAACTGTCTGCAGGCCATAATTAATTTGCATGTGTAAACTGTAGAGGAGGCCGAAGCATTAACCTGTCTTGATAGGTTTAGAGATGAGTGTATATAGATGCCAACAGTTTTCCCATCTTTGGAAACCTTGATGGAATTACCATCAATATTAAATGTTTCCAATTGTTTGCCTAGTTTGTTAAGTTTGGTCTTGGGGCCTAAGAGGAGAAGCTCTTTCTTCTCGTCATTAAGGCAGAGTCCATGCTTAGCCATCCAGGCTTGAATGATACTGTTGATGTTGTTAACTACTTTGGTGTCTGTGTTATAGTCTCCGGTGACAGGGATGAGTATCTGGGTGTCATCTGCTTAATTTGTGTAGGTGACACACAGATGGTCCAGGTCATTGAACAGAGGCTTTGTAAATACATTGTATAGGATGGGAGACACTCAGGAGCCTCAGGGAACACTGTACGTGACTGGTGCGGGGTCGGCCGAGGCTGATGGAGAAAAACCTCTCATTGATCTATTGTCTAAAAATGACTGGATCCACGTGGTGGCTTTGTCGGAGAAGAGTGATGCTGAAGTTAGGTGCGAGCAGATGACTTTATGGTCTACTAAGTCAAATGCCACCCACAGATCTATTAGTAGGAGTAGGGCAAGCTGGCCTTTGTCTTTTAACTCCTCAATTTGAGCCTTTAAGTCAATTACGGCCGTTTTGGTGCCATGCCTTGGCCTAAAGCCTGATTGTCTGAGGCCCTGGAGGTTGTTCTTTTCTAGATGCTTTTCAATCTTCAGATAAGCTGCTCTATAAATGATTTTCAGAAGAGATGGCACCATGCTGATAGGTCTATAGTTCATAGGGATATTAGAGTCAAGAGTTGGCTTCTTAAGTAGCGGGAGGACCCATGTGTTTTTAACGTTGTTAGGTACTATGCCTGTTTCAAATGAGGTGTTGATTATGGTGGTGATGAAGGGTGCTAATTCTTTGGCTGCCTCCTTGAAGATCGGCGCAGGGCAGATGTCTCGCTGGCATCTTGAAGGTTTTAGCTTGGCGATTATGTCCTCTACCTTTTTGGTAGTGAGAGGATAGAAGTCGAAGAGTTTTGGGGTTTTGGTGAAGGGCGTGGAGGTTTTGGGTTTGGAGGCGGTGTCCAAGATTAAGAGTTTTTCGGTCTCTATTTTATTTTGTAGCATGGTTATTTTGTTCAGCAGTGCTGACTGTATGTTAGAGCATCATGTGATGTCTTTAATGCAGGTAACTGGCGGAGGTGTTGGGGATTCCAGCTCTCTGGGTACATTAAAGAGTTCTTTCATATTAGATTTAGCTTGAGTGATACAGCTATTGTAAGTTTCTTTTTTTGATTGAAGGATTGATTCTTTGTAATTAAGGGAGGTTGTTAGGAGGTTCTCTTTGTTAGAGGCTATTGGATGACCTTTCCAAGTGCTGCTGCGTTTTCTTTGGATTTGCGCAATGATCTAAGGTCTGGGGTGAACCATAAGTTTAGATGCGCGCTGGGTTTGGCCTTGCACAGTTTGAGTGGGGCAATTGTGTTAATGGCATTCAGTACGGTTTGGTTAAACAGGTCCACTAGGACTGTAGGGTCTGACTATTTGGTATTGGTGGCATTGATGATTGGTTGAAGTAGAGGAAGCAACTTTTCCACTGTTATGTTTCGAGTATTCCTAGTTTGAGTGGATGGGGTGAGGTTGTGGGCCTTGCTCTGATTGCCTTCATCCTTTATCGTGAAAGATATCAAATGGTGGTCTCTCCAGGCACAAGTTGAGTTGGACAAGATGTTAATGTTGCACTTGAGGTCCGCTAGCCAGTCTAGAGTTCTACCTTTGTTGTGAGTGGGTTCTGAGATTCAGTCATTGAGCTGGCAAGGGTTAAAGCCTTAGTGTCTTTTGTGTCTTGGAACCCGAGGTTGAAGTCCACGAGTAATATAATTTGTGAGCCAGGCTTAGTGTTGTTTGAAAGAAGAGTGATATATTCTTCAAATGTGGTTATGGGCCTAGGTGATCTATATAAGAGGTGGATGATGGTAGTTCAGGAGGCAGAGATGGGTAGTTTGACCGAAAATAGTTCGGCTGAGGGGAGTGTTTGGTTAGAAATAGGCCCATGGCCTAGTGCAGTTTTTGACATAAAGGTGATGCCTCCACCTTTGGCGCGGTTAGTGTCTCTATCAAGTCTGATAATGGAGTATTTGTCTGGGATGGCGAGCAACAGAGCGGGCCCAGCAGCAGCATGAAGCCACATCTCGGTGACTGCTAAAAAGTCAGGGTCTGTGATGCTTTAGTGTCGGCAGTGTCCAGGGCATGAGATGGTGGAGATCTAGCATTGATCAATGCACCATTGATTAGGGTAGTGGGGTTGTTAGGGGTGTTGATAGTTGTGGTGGGGATGTGATGCACAGTCAAGGAAGTCTGGTTTTTAGGTAGAGGTTGAGAAAGCGCAAGTCTAGAGCCTAATCTTTCATTTCTTGTTTTCAGTGTGCAGAGTTGGTTAGGTGTGGGTTTCTTGGTGAATTGTTGAATCGAAAGGTCTGGTGAGTTGTACATATCATATTCATAAAACTTTACATAACTCAAATTTCACAGTAACAATATATTTATAATTATTTTATTGATTTAGCTGACAAGTCAACCTTTCAATTTTTATACAAGAAAACATAAAAGTAATACAAAAAGAATAAAATATATTTCCTATTATACAATATGTTCTAAAATAAAATACAGATTTTGTAATTCATATCACAAGAATGTAAGTCATCATGCATCACTAAAAATAAAGGAGAATAAGAAACAAAAAAACAACGACATTTCTAAATCTCTCAAGCTAAAAATGAGCCAGGTTAAAATTAAAACCTCAGTCCTAGCACCTAGTCGTTAATCTTAATGTCCACTCTAGGGTTTCTTTTCCTCAGGCAAATTTAAGGATTGCATAAAGTTCAGCATAGCTATATTCAACCCAGATCTATATAAATTAAAAAGAGCCCTCCATAATATGTCTGAAGTTATCTTTCGATATTCTTTAAACATCTGAGAGAAACATCTAGTTCTTAAAGTAATTAATGAGGGACATTCAGAAATCTGATTTTTTATCATCTCGGGCTCGGAGGCTTTGGAACAGAACCTACAGCCGTTATTTTGGCTAATTCTCTGTATATACACGACATCATTAGTATACCATAGATTCATCCTCAGTCTCATGTACAAATTCCTTATTTTTGGGTCAGGAAATCTTACCATATAAGGTTCTGGAGTATATAACTTTTTTATACTGAAAGTATGGTCTACAAATAGATACAGTTTGGAACATTTTTCCCTAGTTCTTATCCAATCATTCAACCAGAGGTTTTTATTCTGGTTCTGGTTGGATCAGTAATTAAGAGACTTTCTTCAATCCCCTCACCTATCAAAATGTCCTGGATCCTTTTGTGTTTGGTTTTCAATACATATTTTGACTGAGTTGTCATGATACAATTTGGTTTAACATACATTAAGTATTTTCTATAGAGGGGGAGAAGTTTCTATATATAGATAGCATAAAGGGAACAGTTCCAAGTTCATAGCGTATTAGGGACATGATATCGACTATGGTAAACCCAACACAGATCTCCAATACAAACCTTACATTTTTTACAAATATAACTGTGTTTGCCAAGTTCTCGTTTTCACTCCATTTGTGAGAATTGCCACACATTTTTGCTTAAAAAAGATAATAGGAGTTGAGAATGAGAATTTTCCAAATCTCGTTTGGATTATGCAAGCTTGAGAAATGGCAGTCTTCAATTTAAGCTGTAGATCGTGATGATAAGGCTTGTCATTCAATTGATTAATGATAGAGAGGCCCTGATACTTATATTCATATAGAAGAACTCGCAAGCTCCTTACCAACAACACAAGGTCGTCCGCATAGAACAGCCCAGGGAGTGCTTGCCCTCCCAATTTTGGTGAATCTGAAACAATGTTGGCAAATTCGTGGCACATATCGGCGACAAAGAAATTAAAGAGTGAGCACGCTAATAAGCACCCCTGCTTAAGGCCACTGAAGGTTTCAATAGGTTCAGATAGATTACCATCAAGGGACAGTTTCACTTGTATTGAGGTCTGGGAATGCAGTACACCAATCCAGAATAATAAATGTTCTGGACAGGCGGCTTTACGTTATTTTTCCATAAGAAGTTCTCTGCATACAGAGTCGAATGCCACACGAAAATCAATGAACGCCATATATAAGATTCCACATCCTTGATAAAGTCAAGGATAAAAGCGTTTCACACCAAACACCTCCACAGACGACAGCACTTTCAAAAGCACTTCATCAAAAATGCATGCGTGCAAAATGCGCGCGCCAGCTGGTTATATGGGATTCTGGGAATGGGGCGGAGCTTTTAGGTAATTAGATCAACAAGGTATATTCTTGAAAGACATGACCAGCGGTCCACACCAAACACTGCTACAGCCGACAGCACTTTCTAAAGCACTTCCTCAAAATACGCACTAATAACCTGTTCTTTGACATGTAATGTAATTGTTTTAGTGCATTTCTGTAGATGTTTAACGTTATTGTTCTTTATTATTGAGCTTATGGCCCTTCAGAAAGTGCATATGGAATGGATATGATTACATCAATGTAATTCTGAGTCAAAATAGCGGAACCAACTCAGGAATATGGCAAAGTACTGTTTTATTAACAAATACCTAAAACAGGGAGGTTACAAAGAACATCAAAGGATGTACGCTCAGTCTCTCAATGATCGCCACACAAAATACAGTCCTTATACTAAATAATGTGTCAGAGTGATGTCATACTACGTAGCAATAGTGAAAAACCTATCAAGGGTCGGGATTGGTTAAAGAAAAATCTAAGTATACATTTCTATAGGAGCTTAGATTGTTATTGGCTGCCCGTTATCAGGTGGACAACTTATGCCTACCTCTAAAAACATGACATTTCATAAAGATTAGATACACAGTTTCTCATTGGTTTTTAAACTGTAAGGTCCTTCATTATATGCACTGATATAATTGGTTGGCACGCTTGTGCCATGTCTGGAACATTCTGTTAATCTAGCAGCACGAAAGCCCAGACCCGGGTGCAGGAAGATAAGACATGAAATTACCTTACCACCCAATAAGCTCAGCATCTCCCATCGCCCATGCCTTCTGCCATGAAATTGTCTTTGTACTTGGCCTTGCAGAGCATCCTTGTCTTTGAGAATGCACAGGAGTGAGGGAACTCGCTACTGTGTCTGGGACTCCAAGTTCAAGCTCTATTTCTATCCTTTGCTCATGTGACAGGTGACCAGAATTTGGTCCATTTTGCTGCTTTTAAATGCTTTAAATGAATTAAAGTTTGGCATCCTTTGTGTTCTTTCTTGCACCTTAATGTGAGAAGGTTGATTCTCTGCATACTCGTCCTTCGTCTTGTCATGCAGCTTCATGAGCCTATTAGTCTTGCTGCAACACAGTTTTCCATTCCGGCTTCATGGGTTCTGGCTTACTCAGTCCATGATACCAGTGTCCAGTTTCTGTACAATGGTGGCTTTACCTGCATTCTGACATTGTGCATTCTTTTTTATGATGTCATCAGTTCACCCATCCAACTGCTACTTTATATTCCTTCAGGGTTCTCTTCCTGTAAGTTATCATCACGTTGAGGATACATTCAATAGGGTTGTCTCAATGGATATCTTCTTTCAAACACTTGCTGCATACTGGTATTATGGCACGGCACAATCTCATGTCTCCAATACAGCGGAGGTAGGGGGCCGGGATCTCCTGCTGATGTACACAGGTGCTCCTCTACATTATGGTTTTAGGTATTGTACCATTATTCTCTTTAGGTGATTAATGAGAATAAAACATGCACAAAAATTGTGTTTTTCTTTTTCTTTTTAATAAATACAGAGTTGTATTTGTATGACTTCACAACAGAATATTGTAAAGATGTGTGGAGCTTGGAAAATCAATCTATCACCTGGTCAAAATATGATTTACTAATGCAACATCTTTGGCCCATTTGTAGATTGTTCTGATTACAAACAATATCCTTATTTAAATTTAAAAAAGTTAATATCACTTTATTGGAAATTATTTGAAACATTCTCACCTTATTTTACTAGTTGGTGTATGTTTGATATATACTAAATCCAACATATGTTTGGCACCCACATCACTTTCACAAGACTATTATTTACAAGGTACAATAGTTTGTGAGGTATATATGGTCATATAATGGTATATAAAGGTAAAATAAAAAAGGCATAGGTGAATACGATGTTTTGGTTAGTAAATAATAGTTAAAAGGTAGTAGAAAGGTGAATACACAAAACAGGTGAATGTAGAAAAATATTAAAGGAAACAGATTTTTACCGGACACCAAGTTTTCAAACATAAAGGAATGGACCCTATACTAATAATGTTAAATTAGAAGAGAGACAGTAACGTTTTTATTAAAAATAAAGAGTACCAAAACGTAACAAATATACAAGTAATATAATGAAGTGTGCTTATTGTATTTCTGTAGCAGGATTGCGCTATAGGTTATAGTAATACATTAGTAGGTATAAATACTCTTGTCAGTGTCCATTCACTTTTGTCAAAGGCACATGTAAGTACATGGTCGATACAGTTTAGTCATTAGTTAGAGTATCTAGCAAATGGGAATTCTTGTTCGTAAAAACGCTTTCTAAATACCCTTAGCAAGTATAGAAAGGAAAGATGATTGCTAAATACTCACCTTATTATTTATGGAAGGTGAAATCACTCCAGTCAATACTGGAATAGTTTCCTGGATATTAAACAATATTTGTGTTCACGTTTCCTGCCTTAACATTGAATGGTAGAACATGGAAAAGGGCATTCAGGCTGTTTACCATCATTGTATAAGGCATACATGTGCTGCGTGTAATTTGTGCACTATAAAGTGGAACCAGTATTTCAAGGTGTTTAAATACATTTGTGATAGTAATGGATACACTAGCATGTATTGGTAAATCAAGAGATGGTCTCAGGCAATTAATTTAGAGCAAGACCACGCGAGAGCCCTATTTTTTTTAAATCGTTGATTTATAATAATCTCTTTTTCTTTTCCTACTCAGTGGCAACTTGACCATATTAATTCATTCTTTAAAGGCTCTAACTTCGTTGTGATCTTCCTCGTGTGCATTAAGGCATGCCATACTATGGCTCATCTCTCTGGTGACTACCGTGCTATGGACATGTGTTAGACTTGGTGTGCACCATCTAAATCTCTAAATAATGGCCCCAGTTCTTGTAGAAAATACCTCATTTGGGTGGTTTGGTCAATATTGAGATTCCAGTTAAGAGATGTTTGTCACA
The DNA here is from genome assembly GCF_040938575.1 of Ambystoma mexicanum. Classification (NCBI taxonomy): domain Eukaryota; kingdom Metazoa; phylum Chordata; class Amphibia; order Caudata; family Ambystomatidae; genus Ambystoma; species Ambystoma mexicanum. The sequence goes on from NC_090936.1 coordinate 838,307,481, forward strand.
AACTTGCCTTATCAGAACTTCAATCCATTTCACTGCAGGCCGTTTGTCCATGGCATGAATCCAATAATTATGTTAGAACTGTTCACAACACTATATGTGATTTTGGCGCATGATAGGTGGAAGCAAATCCTTTGAAAATACATATTCTGAGATGAATGACCAAACCGAGCACACCTAGTCATTTCTCATATCACTCCCCAGGGTCAGTGGAAGTTCATGGGCGAGGTGCTTTTTTGATGTATTATTTCTGCTACTTGCTCCTGCCAAAGAATCCGGTTGAAATGGTCTCCAATCAGAGAAGTTAGGAAAGAACAAAAATCAATAGGAAATCGAAACATTAAGAGACAAATATAACATTGGTAAAACATAGAACTTCTTTCAAAATACATTGCTTATTCAAGCAGAGGTTGTAAAAATAATGTTTTGAGACTTGCAGCACATTATTGTGTAGAAAAACAACAACTTTGCCAATAGTCAGAATCGTATCACATACATCCAATAACGTATTCATACACACATTACAAAAGACTCCATGGGGACATTAATAAAATGACAAAAGGCGATATTGCCACCAATGGTGATTTCACAAATGTTGCCTTTAAAGTGGAGGTGTTACCTCCAACACCATGCAGGTGGCAAATTCTCCACTCCAAGGACATATCTGAAATGTCCTGGTGTAATCAAATTGGCAGTGTGATAATATCATTTCTGTAAATTTCAGAATATCTGCCAATCTTTCTCCACGCTGATAAACTTAGAATTGTCCCTATGGGCCTCATTACGAGTATGGCGGTAGCCATGCCGCTTTTGGCTACCCCCATACCAGGTACCGGTCTGGGTTCCAGGAATGAGGAATTACCGGGCCATTGCGCCCTTGGAAGGCCCGGTAATTCCCTTTCCTGGGACCCAGACCTGGTACATCCACATTCCCATTTGAACCCCCATAAGGCTCAATGGGAATAGGGAGGATGCTAACAACGGGCCCGTTAATGACGGGCCCATTGTTAGCATCCTGGTCTGCTAGCGGATCCCTCTAAGGACACCTGGTTTTACCAGAGGTCCTTAGAGGGACCCACGAGCAGACCTTGTAATGAGGTGGTAGAGGATTAACAGCGCCGGCAGCTCTACCAGCGCCATTAACCCTCTACGGCCTTCCTCGTAATGAGGCCCTATGTGTATCAGAAATCTTTCCTTTCCTTGGTAATCTACGAATGAGTCCCTGTTTGTTGGTCACCACAAACTGATTATTATGTGTATATTTTCTCTGTGGGCTGTGCAGTGGTGGCTGCATCTCAATTTTATCAATTTTAGACAATAAATACTGTTAATTTATTTTTTTTACTAGGGTGCTTGGTTAATTTCAAACCTTTCACCTATCTTTAAAAAGAAAATATACAATACACAGAGAAATGTACACCGATCATATAAAACACAACGAGAAATTAATTAAAACAGCAGTGCACATTCATCAAAGTTATCCAATACAATGTACAAATCTTTGATCCCAATATTATAGCTCTCAACTTTATTCCATACACCCAATGCCTCCTAGTTATCTGCAAGTACTTTAACCATTTCTTCTAAATATCAAGGAGAGGTATTCCCCAGATACAATTATAAACCACCATTCTTCTGTTGCTTAACTTCTCGACTTTGCAATGAACTTTCCCAATATATGGTTCTCAATTCTGTCAAACCTGTGCAAAGCAGCATAATGTCTTCTAAAATGTCCATCTCTCCTCTATGTCAACTACTCCTCCCTGCCTACGGGCCATCATATTGTCCTTTGTTAAGTATAAATTCATACGGAAACGTGAAACATGTATTGCAGTAATAGTTACTGGGAAATTTAAATAGTTAGGAGTCGCATTGCATGGCCTAACTTCCATAATAGAACAATTAAATAACTTGTATTTCACACTTTCCTCCTGTGTTTGAATTCAATTCAGCCACCACAACTTCAGTTTTGCAGCTACTGGGTTGGACACCAAGCTCTCATCCATTATTTCTAAAGCATTTAGTATTGATCTACAATTAGATTTCAATTGGTCAAGAACCCACTCACAGCCGCAACCAGAAATGTGCTTAAATGAGTGAAAGACCAAAGGAGCATCTTCCCATACGAATTTACAATATAGAATCATGGTCTTCCATACTACCAGAGCGTAGAGAGACAACAGGCACAATTCATGTCTAATAACCAGAATTGGGACCCTGTTAAGAAGCAACAACACTCTTCTCCAAAATATGCCTTCCAAGGCTGGCCATATGTCACTGGAGAGGCTGAGGGAAGCCCTCACTCCATAAGTTAACATTGGAGTGAGTTGAGCTGGTGCTGTAGACTAATGGGCATCTGGTCAAAAAGGACCAAGTTGTCTGCATTAAGCATCAATTACCACCGATTTCCATTGATTGTAGGCAGGAAGGAGTGCACTCTCTTTGAAGTGTCAGCCAGATCTAAAATTAATACATTAAAAAGAGCAGATGCCAGGGGACACTGCTTTAAACCCTTATATGTTTTTATTTATTTGGACAGATATGCCGATAGGTTTAATCATATTCATAGAGTAGGTGATATATATAAAGCCGAAGCCATTTTGTCCCATAAGGGATCCCGGTCCACTCTGTCAAATGCCTGCACCAGATCAACAAACGCAAGATTGATTTTTGAGTTGTTTTAAAATGCTCTAGATTTTACGATATTAAGTACAAATAGGTTTACCCAGTTCTTACCCATTTCACAAATCCGGTTTGTTAGATATCGTACTGTCTAGGATCTTCACCCATTTACAAGGCCCTCCAGTATCAATGATGCAAAAAAATGTACCAATCATATCAAAAAGGGCAATAGAGCGATCGTTTTTTGGATCAGCCCTATTGTCCTTTTTGAAAATAGGGACAATATCAGCTGTCTTAAACGAGTCTGGAACCTCTCTCACTCTCACCACCTGTTCAATCAGTAGAACAAAAAAATCAGCCCACAGCTCAGGATTTTTTTGAGCATGACATTTGTTAGCCCATCGGGACCTGGGGCTCAGGAGCAGCTACCATTCTTAATGAGGGCTAAGATATCCTATCATTCAACTGGAATGGACCTCTCACCAAGAGTACAGTCATCCCCCACTTTTTTGATTTTTTATTGTAGAGAATAAGCTTTCAAAAAAGTTCAACCCATGACCCTCTGTTTAGAGTGTAAGCTTGCATGGCCAACTCTAGAGTACCTTTGCTGTTAATTATCTGTATTTCTCTTGTATATTACTCTTAACATTCTTTCAGCATCATGCTGCAACATAATTGCTTTATGTGAGAGTAGAACATTTATATAACATTGTTTCCTCTTTTTAGGTGCTTTTACCATACTAGCAGCCGGCAGAGATTTAATTTGTTTGATGTCTGCTCTTAGCTGCCTTCTTTTAATAACTATTTCAGGATCAGAGAGGAGTTTATGGTGAAAGTTGCATTTTTTATTCCCATGATTGTACTCCACAAAATCGAGCAAAAAAGCTTTATAATCTAACGCTTTTTGTCAGGTTTCCCCATCTTGATTGCCTAGGCACTCTTTATATAGCACAACCAAAATGCCTATCGGGGTAATTCAAAGAATTCAGCACACAAGTGGCGCACGCGGCTGGCGCACAGTGTGCGCGTGTGACTTTCTCCTCCGGCCGCGTGCGCTAAAATCCATTTCCGCGCACATCATATTCATGGATTTTAACATCCAAAAGAAGCCGTGGCGCAGAGTGGCACATCGACCCTGCAGCAGCGCCTGTTACGCCCCCAACACCTCCCTGTGCGCCATGTACAGCACACAAATCCCGTACATGTCGCACAGGCTCACAACCTTGAAAACGCCTGTAAAACTCCCCGCGCACCCCTCCGAATACACGTACCCCGCTGCACGGGTAGTCTCATACGCGATTGGCCCTGTGCGAGCGGGGTACCTGTATTACTGGGTTTCGAGGGAAGTTTATCACGCGATTGGCTCTGTGCGAGCGGGTTACGTGTATTACTGGGGTTCGCGGGAAGTTTCACACACGATTGGCCCTGTGCGACCGGGGTACGTGTATTACTGGGGTTCACGGGAAGTTTCACACGTGATTGGCCCTGTGCGAGCGGGGTACGTGTATTACTGGGGTTCGTGGGAAGTTTCACACGCGATTGGCCCTGTGCAAGCGGGGTACGTGTATTACTGGGGTTCGCGGGAAGTTTCACACGCGATTGGCCCTGTCCAAGCGGGGTACGTGGATTTCTGGGGTTCGCGGGAAGTTTCACACGCAATTGGCCCTGTGCGAGCAGGGTACATGTATTTCCGGGGTTCGCGGGAAGTTTCACAAGCGATTTTGCTGTCAGAGCGGGGTACATGTATTTCTAGGGTGAGCGTGAAGTTTCACATGCGATTTTGCTGTCAGAGCGGGGTACGTGTATTTCGGGGGTGCGCATGAAGTTTCACACGCAATTTTGCTGTCAGAGCGGGGTACGTGTATTTAGGGGGTGCGCGTGAAGTTTCACACGCGATTTTGCTGTCAGAGCGGGGTACGTGTATCTAGTGTGGTGCGCGGGGAGTCCTACATGTGAATTGGCAGTGTGGGTACTCCCAGGTGACCCCTCTACCCCCTCCACGGCCCCTGCAGGCAGCCCACACCACAGGGGACTACCCTGCACCCCTGGTCATGTCCCGCAGGCAGCCCATCCACCATGGGCATGCCCCCCAGCCAAGCCACATGTCACCTTGCAATATGATCACCAACTCATGTCCCCCAGCACCCCCACCCCCCAGCAGTGAGGGGCACCTGCCAGCAGGCCCCTACTCATGTCCCCAGCACCCCCACCCCCTGCAGTGAGGGGCACCTACCAGCAGGCCCCCACTCATGTCCCCCTGCACTCCCACCCCCCAGCAGTGAGGGGCACCTGCCAGCAGGCATCTACTCATGTCCCACACATGTCCCCCAGCACCCCCACCCCCCCAGCAGTAAGGGGCACCTGCCAACAGGCCCCCACTCATGTCCCCCTGTACCCCCAACCCCCAGCAGTGAGGGGCACCTGCCAGCAGGCCCCCACTCATGTCCCACTCATGTCCCCCAGCACCCCCACCCCCCAGCAGTGAGGGGCACCTGCCAGCAGGCCCCCACTTATGTCCCACTCATGTCCCCAGCACCCCCACCCCCCAGCAGTGAGGGGCACCTGCCAGCAGGCCCCCACTCATGTCCCACTCATGTCCCCCAGCACCTCCACCCCCCAGCAGTGAGTGGCACCTGCCAGCAGGCCCCCACTCATGTCCCACTCATGTCCCCCAGCACCCCCACACCCCAGCAGTGAGGGGCACCTGCCAGCAGGCCCCCACTCATGTCCCCCTTCACCTCACCCCCCAGCAGTGAGGGGCACCTGCCAGCAGGCCCCCACTTATGTCCCCCAGCACCCCCACCCCCCAGCAGTGAGGGGAACCTGCCAGCAGGCCCCCACTCATGTCCCACTCATGTCCCCCAGCACCCTCACCACCCAGCAGTGAGGGTCACCTGCCAGCAGGCCCCCACTCATGTCCCCCTGCACCCCAACCCCCCAGCAGTGAGGGGCACCTGCCAGCAGGCCCCCACTCATGTCCCACTCATGTCCCCCAGCACCCCCACCCCCCAGCAGTAAGGGGCACCTGCCAGCAGGCCCCCACTCATGTCCCCCTGCATCCCCACCCCCCAGCAGTGAGGGGTACCTGCCAGCAGGCCCCCACTCATGTCCCCCTGCACCCCCACCCCCCAGCAATGAGGGGCACCTGCCAGCAGGCCCCTACTCATGTCCCACTCATGTCCCCCAGCACCCCTACCCCCCTGCAGTGAGGGGCACCTGCCAGCAGGCCCCTACTCATGTCCCACTCATGTCCCCCAGCACCCCTACTCCCCTGCAGTGAAAGGCACCTGCCAGCAGGCCCCCACTCATGTCCCACTCATGTCCCCCAGCACCCCCACCCCCCAGCAGTAAGGGGCACCTGCCAGCAGGCCCCCACTCATGTCCCCCTGCACCCCCACCCCCAGCAGTGAGGGGCACCTGCCAGCAGGCCCCCACTCATGCCCCACTCATGTCCCCCAGCACCCCTACCCCCCTGCAGTGAAGGGCACCTGCCAGCAGGCCCCCACTCATGTCCCACTCATGTCCCCCAGCACCCCCACACCCCCAGCAGTAAGGGGCACCTGCAAGCAGGCCCCCACTCATGTCCCCCTGCACCCCCACCCCCCAGCAGTGAGGGGCACCTGCCAGCAGGCCCCCACTCATGTCCCACTCATGTCCCCCAGCATCCCCACCCCCCAGCAGTGAGGGGCACCTGCCAGCAGGCCCCCACTCATGTCCCACTCATGTCCCCCAGCACCCCCACCCCCCAGAAGTGAGGGGCACCTGCCAGCAGGCCCCCACTCATGTCCCCCAGCACCCCCACCCCCCAGCAGTGAGGGGCACCTGCCAGCAGGCCCCCACTCATGTCCCCCTGCACCACCACCCCCCAGCAGTGAGGGGAACCTGCCAGCAGGCCCCCACTCATGTCTCCCAGCACCCCCACCCCCCAGCAGTGAGGGGAACCTGCCAGAAGGCCCCCACTCATGTCCCACTCATGTCCCCCAGCACCCTCACCACCCAGCAGTGAGGGGCATCTGCCAGCAGGCCCCCACTCATGTCCCACTCATGTCCCCCAGCACCCCCAACCCCCAGCAGTGAGGGGCACCTGCTGGCAGGCCCCCACTCATGCCCCCCCTACATGAAATAAAGATGCACAATCATGGCCCACTTCTACACCAAAATACCACAGCACGCCACCCCATTCTTGAGACGCAATGATTTCCCAATCCACCCCACACTGACATGCCTATCTCAAGACACAAACCAAAAGTCAACTATGTACATCAACACATGTCCGTGACACACACACACTGGTTGTCATTGATTCTGAAAACCGACATTTTCACATGCATTAACCCAATGAGCGAATCCCACACATGGAACTAAAATATCAAAATGTATTATGTACAAAAATAAAGTAATTAAATGAAAGCATAACAAAATAGCAAACATTAAATGAAAAGCATGTGCAAAAGATGAGCAAATGAAAAGTATAACCAATCCAAAGAAATCCGAAAGAAAAATAGTCCAAACTCTCCCTCCACCAACGCAAATCCAAAGGAAACGTAAAAAGAAAACTCCATTGATCCATGGTGAAATCAAAAGAAAAAGTTCATAATAATCCATTGTCCAACTATGTACATTCCATTGTCAAGGGTCCATGAGCCCAAAGTAAGATATGAAACCTACCTAAGAAACTACCTAATAAAAAAATGATATACAAATGTGTGTGGCATAGTCCATTCACCACAAATCAAAGGAAAATGAAAAGGACACCTAACTCTAAAAACTATTTACAATGGCAGCGGGTTAGTCCGACGGCTCACTTCCCGATTTCCCGGGCCAGGGCATCATCGGACTCCTGCTCGATGTCCCGGAGGCGGTCCTCTTCCATGGCCCCGAGGGTTCGCAGGGACGATGACATGTGGACCTCCAACTCCCTGCGAATTGCCTCGAGGCACTCGGCCTGCCTCAGAGCCCTCCGCATGGAGTTCTCCTCCCTGACCATTGTGAGCCGTGCCTCTTCTGCCTGCTGCCGCTCCGCATCTATGGCCTGGCCCAACCGCTGCCACACGGAAGACACTTCCAATCCTGGGTCCTCCTGCCCTCTGGCCGATGCCTGCCCCTCCGATGTTGAAGGCCCCCGAGCCATCATGGCTCCCACCTTGTTGCTGCTGATGTGCCTGTGCCCTGGCTCTTGCTGCCTGCACGTCCTCCTCCGGCTGGGGTGCAGTTGTTGAGGTGGCCACCCCTGCTGGACGTCCGACTCCCGACTGTGGCAGGGATGTGTCCTCCACCAGCCTGGCCGCAGGGTCAGAGGCAGCTCCACAGGGTACTCAGGTGATACATGGGTGGGAAGATGGCATGGAGGACGACTGGCGCATAGGGGGTTCAGGTGAGGAGGGGGTCGGAACAAGGTCCAGCAAACGGAGGAATCCGGCCCTGGTGACCCATCCCAGTAGGTCAACGCGGTCAACAAGGCATTCGAGATGGCATGCAGTGTCCTCACGAAAACACTGTAGGTCACCTTGCATGCCCCGTTGACGCAACGCCATCCCACTCAGGACAGGCTCAACCCTGTCCCGGATAGCCACGTCTGCAGGGAGATGAAGGCCAGTTGTTGTAAGCGGATCCCCTCCCTGAAAACGGGTCTGGATGTAGGCATCCCTGCTGGTGCAGGATGATGCAGTCACAGGATTGGGGACAGGATTACACACAGGCTCCTCCGCGGCGGCCTGTGCTGCCTCCTGTCCCTGCACTGCACCACTAGCACCAGTGGAATCCCGACCTCCAGACCCCGTGTCTGTCCCTTCCATGGCCTCCTCCTCCACCAAACCCCCCACCAACCTGGATGACTCCGTGCCATCTTCCACCGTCGGACCCTGTGGGGTCTCAGCTGCCTCTTCTGCTGCCGAGGAGTCCAACTCCGACCTCCGGCTCTTGAACCTACCCTTGGTAGCTGCGGCCTGGGACGCGGCACCAGACTCCTCACTCCCTGATGAGATGACAACCTGGGAGGGGAGCCGGGCTTTGCGTCTCCGGCTGGCAGTGCGATCCCTGCCGCCTTGCTCCACAGCACCCTCTCCGCCCTCTTTATCAGTTGACGCTGCAGACAGGAAAAGATAGAACACAGGCATCAGGGCACAGTACAATGGACTGATACACACATGACAGTTGTACATGAGTGGCAGTGTCAAACTTCAGACATGGCATCACACTCCCTAACACACATGTCATTTCTACTCACACACATGAGCAATTCCACAGCAATATTGCACCAGGCTGCACCATCCATACACATACAACAGCATCAGCATCCGAAGGTGAGCCTGACGTCACATGAAACACGGGGAGTACACAACACATGCACACAAACTAACACACTTACATGCATGTGTGCATGTCCACAATCTGTCAGAGTGATGAGATCTCCATCCATGTCACATCTGGCATTCAGCCTTCTACATGTCAGTGCTACATGCATCCATGTTGCATCACAGTTGCACACTTGTCAAATACACACACATGCACATGTACACAGTGCAGATACATGCAGCTGGAACCAACATCCATGTGTGACACCAAAACCATGCCAACCAACATACACAGTAATTCAAACATGTGTGCTTCCACATCTGCATTTGGCCGGCATGCTTACCCACACATGCACCATCCATGTGTCTCACACATGAGAGGACTCACATGTGTCAGCCTCACGCCCCTGTACATACACATCCATACATGGCCCTACAAAAACAAATGTGCAACCTGCACACTACTGGCACACCACGACATGCACAGCATCCAATCATTATGCATGTACACTTACCGCACGACTCCAGATGGGTCTGTCTCTCAAGGACCTGGACGTGGAATGCTGGGCATATGCGTTCCAGGACCCTCATTTGGTGGTCGGACAGGTGGCCCCGGCGCCCCTTGGCATCCGCTGCCTTCAAGAGGCGCCGGGCCTTGTCGTGGGTCCTGGACCTGAAGTCCTCCCAGCGCTTCTTGACATGTTTGATGTCGCAGACTGCCACCCCCTCCTCGTTGATGGCAGTCACGATGTCCATTCAGATCCTGGTCCGTCCTTCATAGTCGGCGCGAGAACTTCCAAAGAGGGCATCACACTTCCCCAGGACTTGCTCCACCAGGACACCAACTTCCCTGGCACTGAAGCTGGTGGCCCTCTACCTCTCTGGCTGGGGGTTGCCAGTGGTGCCAGATGGTGGTGTGCCCGACATGGCAACACCAGAGGCAGGTGTGGGTGGGCAACTGGGTCCTGGGGCTGGGCTGTGGAGCGATGGTATCCCAGTCAGGAATCTTCAGTTCCAGCAGGGGTGGTCACAACAACTGCACCCCTGCAGATGGATGATGTGCAGGCATCAATTAGCAGGGCACATGGGCAGCAGGCAGGCAGGCAGCAGCAGATGGCAGGTGGGAGCATGCTCAGGGCTCTGGGGGGCAGTAATTTGGCCTTCTTGGCAGGAGCATGGTCTTCCGTGTGTTGTTGCGTGGCCAGCTTGATACGGAGTGATCCAGCACATGAAAATCGTGCACGTCAGCGTGTAATTCGAGGAAAGGCCCTTAGCGCGTAAGCGTGTCAGCACACGTACGCGGTTTAATTGGACCAAAGGCCCTTAGCGCGTAAGCGCATCTGTGACGTGACGCGCGCGGGAGTTTCCCTTGTGACGTGGCCATAGTGGCTCATGGCGTGTGAAAAAACTGCACGTCCATGTGTGAATGCCTGTAATCCGAGGAAAGGGCCTACGCGTCTTTGACGTGACGCGCGCGGGCGTTTCCATCAACACGGGTGCATGTTCATCATACACGTCCAAAAACTGCACGTCCGAGTGTCAGCTCATGTAATTGGAGGGAAGGGCCTTAGCGCGTACACGCGTAAGTGACGTTGTACGTATGGGCCGGTTTAAAAGGTACGTGTAGGACCCCATTTCCTTGTTCGTGCTTTTCGTGGAGAGCGAGTGGGTGAATTCTGTACTTCTTGTCGGTTCACACGCGATTACTTCACATCGTTTCAAGTTCGTACTCCCTGTTACCTCTGACAGCGTTCATTTTTTTTGTTGGGCCTGTTTCCTCAAACAGCATTCACTTCTTCTTTTGTCCTGTCTCCTCAGACAGCGTAAAATTCTTTTTTGGCGGGGGTGTTGCCAACGCACACACGTGCATTTTTTCACGTTCTTTTTCCAGGCAGACGGTGAGTCGCACACGCATTTACCAACTGTGCTTGCCCCGTGTGTTGCATACCCCTTCAGAGGTCATTGTAGGCTGCTTGTAACACGCGTACGCTTATTTTTGTGTTCTTGGGTGGCACAGCGTAGTGCGTGTTCATTTTTCCATGCACGTGGTCTACGAGGGGATGCATGCACGTTTTTTTTGTTTTGGGGGTGCCTGTGCAATGCGTGACCCGTCATCTTCCCCCAGGGGTCACAGACAGCCTTGCTAGAACAGTAGGGTACGAATTCCATCTAGTACCCTCCCCCTTTCACCCCCAATTGCCCAGGACAATCGTTCACTGCTACTTCCATACGCACAACAACATAAGTGCCATGGTTGGGAGGCGACCAAGAGGTAAGGGAGGCAAAGGTGGCCGACCTCCAAACGGTGGGTGTGGTGGGTGCGGTAGGGGACGTGGCCAGGATTTTCAGGGTGCCCCTAGACCCCCATGTGTGGAGGACCAATCAGGGACACCCATGCCCCCCCCCCATGGTTGTGGGAAACGTAGCTGACACCATCCCAGCTCAGCCCTTGTTGGACCAGCCCATTGTGGCACCTGAACCGGCACAGGATGACTTCCAGGCTGACTTCCAGGTCAGAAAGTCTACGCCACGTGTGGTGGTGCAAGTTGGTGTCACCAGGCCATGTGGATCTGGGGCAGCGATGTCATCTGCTTCCCCAAGTAGGCAGGATGGGGAGGCTGCAGGGCAGCTGCAGCTCTAGCCACCCCAGCTCTGAGTCTCCCAGCCGGGACAGTGTTGGTCCAAGTCCATCAAACCGACGTTGCCCCTGCCAACATCACAGTTCTGCCAATGCCTGCACCAAGACCTATGGTCATTGTGCCTTCGCACACTCCTAGTACCCAGTCCACCGGCGCTTCTGCCCCTACTGACCAGAGCGGCGTAAGCCACTCATGCTTCACTCCACCTTTGAAAAAGAGGAAGAAGGGTGCTCTGGCACTACAGGATGTGACCCCAGCCTTGGCTACACACTCCGGCACGTCAAGGAAGCCTAGCTTTAATGACGCCGAACTTGAAGCACTTGTGGCCTATGTGTCGCACATAGCCGTGAAATGGTGGTGACTGCAGGGTGCAAGACCACACCTGGTCAATGTAGGGCACACTGGCAGACCATTGCAGACCGCATAAGTGCCCTTGGATTTGTGATGCGCACAGCTGATGATTGCTACAAGCAGTGGAATGACCTGAAACGCAGAGCAAAGAACAAGCTGGCCTCAAATCATGCCGCTACTCTGGTGACTGGTGGTGGGTCTCCACCAGAGGACAACGAACTCACTGAACATGAGTCTGTTGCTGGGACCTTCGTCACAGAGGAACAGATCCAAGGCGTGGGAGACCTACCTGATTACGACGCATTGTCCGGTGAGTGCCCATGCATGTGAGTGTAATCCATGTGTATGTTGTTTGGGTGACAGGTTCTGATTGAGTGCCAGGTGAGGGTGTGTACTCCTGAGTGTTATGGGTCACCCATGTGCTTCCTCCGATACATTCACGTGCCTTTGATTTGGGTATGACAGTATCCCTTCTGCCCACAGTAGCCAATTAGCCCCACATTACTGCTGTTGCCCTTGAAGTATCATCTTGCAACAACATTGTTCTGATTTTTTCTGTGTTCATTCAGGCTGATTGTTTAGATCATCCCATTTTTCATATGCTTTTTTCATCACTAATGCCACATATGTGACATGCTTCTGTCATTGTTTACACCCCACATTGTGCCACATTTGTTACCTGGTTATGTGAATGATTAGACTACTCAGGGCGAGAGAGTATTGGCCTGCTGAAATTTATTTTTAGGGCCTGTTTGCATGTGGAACATGATAGTTGTTTCCTGTCATGTTGAAGTGACCAACCATTGATGTGTACATCTGCCTACAATCACTTTATTATTGTACACTGGATGTGTTGCAGTGTGAGGCACATGCATATTTGCAACACTATTCTGCATTAATCTTCTCATCATGTCCATGTCACATGGATGTGTGACAGTGCTCATTCACTGACATATCGCTGTAGTTGTCTAATTTACCATGGCTATGCTACATGATATCTGTGTGCTGGCATGTGTCATGTATGTGTATTGGACATGCCACTCACAGGCTGATGTGTGATGCCAGTGCTACATAACATGCTGCAAATGTGTTGCTTTTCCATCTTGGTGTCCTCATTGTCTGCCTTTTTGACTCCCCTTCGAACTCATTTACAGTGCATGCATGCCAGGGTTATAGTCATGTGGGACATATGTAAACCATGTACAGGATCTCTGTCTTGTCAGGCCTATGTGTGTGCTATGGTGCTCATGCCTGTTTCCATTTTTTGTATTTCATGTTTTTGCAGGTGATGACGCACTTGATGCTGGTGAGGTTCAGGAGATGGTGCAGACCCAGGAGGATTCTCAGCCACGACCAAGCACCAGTGGGGGACGTGGTGTGGTGGTGGGTGAAAAGACTTTGGTAATGCAGACCATACTGTTGAGCGGTGTCTCTGGGTGCAGCTCCCCAGACCTCTATTCAGGTGCTGAGTTGGATGATGAGACGTATGTGCTGTCGCAGGTGAGTGCTTCTGGCAATGATTCTGCTCTTTCCAACCCACCTGCACCAAGGGTAGAACCCTCTATGGGAATGTCAGTGTTGGTAGGTCCGCCTTTGGCGGTTACGGATGCAGGGTCACACTCCACAGCATCTGATCCTGTTCCTGGGCCAGCAGATCAGAGGGGGAATGCAGTCCTGCAGCCTCAGGCAGTGCCAGCATAGCAAGGTGCAGATCACCTTGCCCCAAACAGGTGTGGTGCCCGCCGATGCGGTGGCCGTGTGCCACCAGGCAATACGGTATGGCAAGCCAACAGCAGCATCAGTAGAAATGATGGCTCAGGCAATGGAGAGGGTGGCCACTTCCATTATCCCCCCTGAAAGGCAGATGGACCAACAACAGCAGGCAACAGACTCCATTTGCCATTCACCCAGGGAAGGCATGTTGGCATCCAACAGGGACCGACGGGCGGCACTGGAGACTCTGCGTGAATCCATATCAATAGAGTCACAGGGCCACAGGGAAGCCCTGAGGGTAGAACTCCATAACCTCAGGCAGAGTCTGCTTGAACTTGAGGCTTCCCGAAATGTTAGGGCAGAACAGCAGCTGGAGCAGCTCACACTTTCGCTCTCAGCTGAGCTGCAGGCAACACGTGAGGAGATCCGGGCATCACGCGAGGCCATGCGTGCAGAAGTGCAGGCAACCCGTGAGGTGCTGCATGGGGATCTCCACACTTTAATCCTCCAGAATCAGACCTTCAAGACCTGCATGCTTGCTGCCATGGAGGACCATACGATGGCTTTGCGTGGGCTGCCGCCCATCGTGCCACCACCTCCTGAGGCAGCAGCAGAAGGTGAAGTGAGCGACAGCAGTTCTCCCACGATGGCATAGCCGTGCAGGCCATGAGCCCATGGAGGTATTTTTTCCGCAACATCCACGCAGGTGGGTGTTGGTGTGCACCCTGTCCTCGAACCTCCTGGGTGGCCTCCCCCCTGCCCCCCACATGGTCATTTTTGATTATTTTTATTTTTTACAGTGTGTTGCCCTGTGTGGCTCCTGTGGGCATCCACTGTATTCCGGCTGGGCACATGCAGGCTTGTCCTGAGTTTGGGTTAGATGTTTGGGTTCATGACACACACACCCCTTCTGCTTCCCGTTTCCATGGGCTTGCAAAGGGTGTGACCAAGTGACAGTGACTTACACAGTGACACTGGGCTCCCATGAGCTGTGTGGGCAGTCTGTAGTCAATACTGTGTGGACATCCCTAGTGGGTATTGTTGTTGTATTGTACACTGCATGGTGTATTGATATGTGCTTGTGCATCCATGTCTTCATCCTAATTTGCAGGTTCCTTCCTCATGTCTTCACAAGGCCGTCTCCTTTGCAGATGGAGTTCATGTTGTATGCAGTACACTGACACATTTGTGTGGCAGCAACACTCTGGAGTTGGAAGGGGTCGATGTGCTGGCTTATTGAGGTTGTATGACTTACATTACTTTGAGTTTGTACTGTCAAATTGTGGTGATGTTTCATGCTGTATTGTGTTGCTGGTAAATATTTGGTCATGTGTCCTGTTTGTCATTGATTACTGGGAGCATATTGTCTGTGGGCAGTTTCCATTTGGGTGCATTGCACTTTGTGACACTTGTGTCATGTGTTGTGCATTGCTTTGTTTGCTTTCACATTGCAGGACATGCCATGGTGTGTTGGGTGTCATGGATGGGGAGGGGTTGGGTGACATGGTGCTATTTTCATGTTGTATTTTGCAAGGGGGTAGTAATTCATGCAGCATAAATGTGTGTCTTTTTGTGACACAGCATTGGTTGTCTTTCGGTAGGTAGGCATGCACACAATGTAACACTTCCAGGTGACCAATCTCAGGCTGGTATGGTTGTGACAGTTGACTGTCCCTTATGTCATCATCATTGATTGTCAGCTGGTATGTGCCAGGGCTGTGTGCACTCCACAGGGGTGTGATTTTAGGTGAAGTAATTAGCCACCAGCTGCATACGGGCTGCCTCACCACGTGCCCTTTCCACCCCCATGCGCAGCGGCTGTGCTTGTGGTTGGGGATGTGGGGGCACCACCATGTCCACCGGCAGGCCCCGGCGTGTTGCAACGTTGTGCAGGACACATGCTGCCACTATGATCCTGCATACTACTATGGGCACATATAGCAGCTGCCCACCAGAGCGGTCAAGGGAGCGAAAACGTGACTTGAGCACTCTGAATGTGCGCTCCACTATGCCCCGGGTTGCAATATGGGCTGTGTTGTATCTTACCTTGGGTGGTGTGGTGGGGTTCCGAATTGGCATTATCATGTGGGTGCTCAGAGGGTAGGCACTGTCCCCTGGGGAGGTGATGATGGGTATCATTAGTGGGGTTGTGACATTACTCAGTATCTGACATGCATGCATGTGCAGGGGCATTTATACTCTCCAAGCAGCCATGTATCACCATGCCGCCCTGCTTCTAGGTCCCGGTTTAGGGTTGACATTCTGTAAATGAAACTGTCAATGGAGGACCCTGGATAGTTGGCATATACTGAGGTGATGATTCCCTTGGCATTACATACTACCTGCACGTTGATGGAATACCAGGGCTTGCGGTTTATGTAGATGTGCTCAGTTGCCCTGGGAGGACGTAGAGCCACATGGGTGCAGTCAATGGCACCTAGCACTTTGGGGAAGTGTGCCACCCCGTAAAAATCCTGGATGACAGCCTGCCTTTCTGCAGGTGTTCTGGGCAGGTATATGTGCATGCAGTCATGATGGACATCACCTGGTGCAGGCAGCGTGACTGCGTGGCCTGTGACACCCCCCCCCCCAACTATGGCACTTGTCCGCTGAAATGAACCAGTGGCCAAGAAGTGCAGTACATTGAGCACCTTTTCCAAGGGGCTCAGTGCCTGGGAGCACAGGGTGGGTGATGTGAGGTCATCCTCCCACTCACTCACCAGGTCGAGTATTATGTGAGGTGGAAACCTGTACCTACCATACACCTGGTCATCAGGCATCGCAAAAAGGCTGGTTCTGGGTGTAAAAATTCTGGCCCTGACTATCCTCCTCCTCCTCCTGCAGTATCCCACGACCACTGCTGCGAGGTACGGTATATTCATCTTGGCATCTGAGCTTGATTGTTGTTTGCGTGCACTTTTATGCTGCGTGGGTCCACGTACGCCTGCTTCCTGCTGGTGTACATGTTTCCGGATAAGCGCGTCTTTTTTGGCGCACGCGTTAGCCCCGTTCGATTCCATGAATACATGTTGTAGGCTTAAATGTGGGCGTTCCGCGCATTTGCCTCCTGTACTTCCCCCGGGACGCCCACATTTTCACGCGTTGTTCCCCATTCCGTGTGTTATGCCCCGTGTTACGCCTACCTTTGTTGTGTGCGCTTCGCTATGTGCGCCTTCGCTGTGCGCGTAGCGCACGCTGTTTGAAGACGTGTGCGCCAGCATGCACCACGCCGGATTTTAGCGCACATCCATGGATTTACACGCGCACAGACTTCCATGAATCGCTGTGCGTGGGTTTCGCTGCAATTTTCGCACTTGCGCTGCGATTCGCACGCTTTCGCACGCTTGCACAGGAATTTTCAGCACACATTAATTCCATGAATCGCCCTGTATATCTCAGTCATTGCCTTCTTTGATTTATTTCCAGACACTGGACACTCATTCCATCCCTGGCAGCTCTAGAAATTCCCCAAGTCATTTTGAGGATATCATGACCGCTATTATCAAGTGGAATTATCTCCATTTTCTTAGCCCAGAAGATAATATTCTGTGACAAGTTCATATAGTCTAAGATCCCAAACTTTGATTCCATAAACCATGTCAGTCTTCCTGGCATGTCTCCCCCCATGTTTGACCATTCAGTTCTCTCAGGTTCGTTCCTCTTAACTAAATCAAGGCTCTTTCCTCTGATGGTTTCGATGAAGGAGCCACTTCCCTTAGCACATTGCATTTTTAACAATATACGTTATATTCAAATCCCTACAAAGAATTATCTTGGTATCAATCATATTAATATAGGAAGCATCAATGAAGTCAGTGACACAAACTATAAATTCATCAGACCTTATGGCCACAGGGTTGCAATAAGGGTTAAAGACTATACATGGGCTGCACCCTGGAAATCTTTCAAGGTCACAGCTCATTTTGAGCATTTGCACATATTGATTCAGATTAATGACTTCCACTACTTCGAGGTCTTACCCATTCCTGACCACTGTCATTAGACCCGCAGAAGGTCTGACCTTAGAGCCCTTAATGGCTGCATTCAGATACCGACTATAACCATCCAGTGTTGGATTTGAACGCAGCCATGTTTGCTGCATATACACACTGCTGTTCTATCTCAGGTTCTTCCATTGTATGGTTACCTCTTTAGTAAGTAGAAGAGAATTGCCTACTTTTGCAGTGCTATAACGCTGACGTGGGTGGGACTAGACAGATGTGCAAATGGTAACTTCTCCTCTTTTGAAAAGTACAGTGAGCTAAAACGTGGTTGTAGACCCTCCTGAGTGGTCACCTTCCCATAGAAGAGGTTACTTGCTCTATACAAGGGCAATATCACTGACAGCATAGAGAGGTCCTCATAGGAAATCTGAGAGGACCTCTGTTTGTTTTTAGTGTAACTGCACCTTTACAGAAAATGATGTCCTCAGAGTACCTTTAAATGTTGCCAATGGTACTGCTCCTCTTCACAAATCCATGCTTGCGAATCTATGTAAGTGAAGCATCATTTTTGGAGAGGTGCATTACCACTGACAACATGCACAGGTCCTCTAAAGGAATCTTACACAGACCTCTGTAAGTTGTCATTGGTACTGCACCTCTCCCAAACATTCTTGTAATGCTCAGTTCTCAAGGTTTTGATATATGCCTCAAGTTTTCATTGTTGACAAAATGTTCCTGCTCTGAGTGAGTTTTATACATCGTTCAAGCATTTCTATCTTTGCTGGAGGGACAGAAATTAAAAATAGGATCACGCTATAGATCGAAAAATTATTTATACTTATATCACAGCACATCTGTTTCTGAATTTTGGATGCACTTTGAAATGGAAAGAAATGCCCTTTGTCCTACTGCTTTGTGCGATTGCATATATGGTGAGAAAAAGGGTGTCAGAAAGTGTCAACATGACTATGAAGACATTTCAGATTTCTTTTGAGGACCTCTGCACTGGGATGAAAATAAGCCACATTGAGAGGAAAACTACAACATAGGACAAATATGACCAGGGTGCAATTGTACATACAACCAACATATGTACCCCCCACTTGCATTGCTCCTTCCCCCCTTGTGCTGTCCACCCCCCATTGTGCATCCCTCCTCCCCCTTTGTTGCACTGTCCCTCTATCCCCACTGTGCTGTCCCTTTTCCCCTTTTTGCTGTCCATCATCCCTCACTTCTGCTGTCCCTCCACACCCCTTGTGCTGTTGATCCATTCCTTTTGCACTGTCACTCCTTCCCCTGTGTGCTGCTGTTACTTCCCCAAGCTCTGTAGCTCCTTCCCCATGCACTGTTGCTCCTACCCCCTTGCCTCATCACTCCTTCCCTCATTGTGCTGTCACTCCTATAATGCTGTCACTCCTCCCCGTGTGCTGTTGCTCCTTCCCCCTTGCATTGATGCTCCTTCCCCCTTGCAATGTTGCTCCTTACCCTGTGTGCTGTTGCTCCTTCCTAACTTTGCTGTTGCTCCTTCCCCCTTGCTCTGTCCCTCATTCCCTCTTGCTCTGTCCCTCATTCCGCCTTGTACTGTCACTCCTTCACCCTCTTGCTCTGTCTCTCCCCCCTTGCTCTGTCACTCCTTCTCCCTTTCCCCCTTGTGTTGTCGCTCCTTCCACTCCTTGATCCGTCACTCCTTTCCCCTTGTGCTATCGCACCTCCCCCATTGTGACATCACTCGTTCCTTCCTTGTGCTGTAACTAACCCCCCTTGAGATGTGGATCCTCCACCTCATTTGAGCTGGCTTCATTTCCCCCCATTTACACTGCCACTCCTTCCTTTAAATGTTGTACAATGCTCCTGTGTACAGTTGCTGTTCTAGCTTTTATCGATTGGATATTTGTTTTATTCTCCCTAGTGTTGCCATTATTTCTCCCCCACAGTACTTCCCTCACTCCTGGCACTGCCCTTTATTCCCACTAATGTGGCCATTTCTTCTTCCTTGTGCTGTCATTCCATATTCCCTCCCTCCATGCTAAATGTAACATGCAATACACAATTACAAATGCCAAAACTATTGCCATTGCTAATGCTTTTTTGTATTCTGTCAGTGACTTCATACTTTCCAAGTTCGATTTGGCTTCTCTTGTTGGCTGGGCTTCCTAGCACATTTGCCTGTTTCCTGCTTTCATGTACTGCTCCGTCTTTCTGTGCACTGGTGCTCTCCTTTTTTGACCATGACTAAATGGCTAAATGCAATATAATTTTAATGTAGTAATGGGACATATGTAGGATTGATATAAAATAAGACCTTAGACTCCCAGTTCATGTTTGTACTGGGAGTCTAACGCTCTGGTGTTTCAGAACATAAAAAAATGTAAACTAAATGGCCGCCAGGAAGGGAAAACAAAGTCTATTTTCCCTTTACATAGCGACCATTGAAAAAAATAGAAAGAAGTAAGCAAGAAAATGGCCACCACGGAAATGATTGACCGCCATGGAAAGGAGAGAAAGGACTATGTGTTGTCCCTTCTTTCCTTTCTATGACGGCCTGCTGCAGATCGGGAATGGACGTGCTAGGGACAGAAGCGTTCCCAGGGCATCCGCTCCCGAAAAGGACTTCAACAAAGGTAAGTGGGGATGGGGGGCAGGGAGGGAATTCTGGAGATGGGGGGAGAGGGGAAGTGCGACACCACTTACCTCATTCCCCAGTGTGGGGAAGATGGCAGCCTCCAGCCATCAGACTGCTTGGAGCGGGGACATTACCGCTGGTAATGCCCCTGTTCCATGCCTTCTCATTGCTTGAGAGGCTGCCACAACACCCTGCCAGGAACTAATAATGATTTCAGCTTCCCAACTCTTTTGTAATTCCTGCTGCAACAATATAAATAATATCTGCGTCAGTTACTTCATTCCTAAAGCTCTGATCTTCCTTCCCCGGCGTATCTTACTTACAGCAACAATGTTCTACATTATCCAAACTCAACAGTTGTCCAACCAGATTGACCAGTTGGCTACCATGTGCATGTCTAATAAACAATTCCTACATGTTCTCACGTGTATGTACTCAGCCTAAGCCTAAGCCTAAGCAAAAGAGATTCGGTCCAGCCATCTTAAAAGCACCCAATCCTAATGGCACTCAATTGAAAGGATCCAATATCATCAGTCTACCTTCAACTCGTCCTTCCTTCTTACCACACATGGGTTGCCATATATATATATTGTACAAACAGACTAAAATTTGAATTTAGTCACTCATGTATAATTATTTTAAGAGCCTCAACGTATGCTGAATACAAATATGTACATTGTTCTTATGCGTCCAGAAGAATCTCAGGGGAGGTGGTATACGAGGCAAACAACTTTCAAAGTGGTTGGATGCCCCACTACTGCTCCCGTGATTACCTAAAGGCTTGGGCTCTAACCTGAATGCCATGTTTGAACAGTGATATTTCACATAATTACTCACATTATCTCATTGCTGCAGAACCATCAAAATGATTCCTCCCAGTGGAACATATAAAGAGTGCTCCCCCCACCCCCTGGGTAAACATATGAGTATATCTTTGTAACATTAAGATATAGGGCCTCATTACGACCCAGGCAGTAAGGGGTTAACAACGCCATAAAAGGTGTCGGCGCCGTTAAACCCTTACCGCCTAGTTACGAGGTCCCTTTGCGGGTCCCGACCTTAACGGCTGGTTTTACCAGCTGTTAAGGAAGGAATCCGCAAAGGGACTATCGAGGTAATTACGGTACCGCAATTTGTGGTACCGTAATTACCGCCTTCCCCATTCCCATTGAGCCCTATGTGAGCAAAAATGGGAATGGGGAAGGGCCAATGGTGAATGGGGAATTACCGCCCCGTCAACCTCGGAATGGGGCGGTAATTCCGCCATTCACCATGGCGGATTCGTAAAATACCGGTGTCAACCATGGCGCTAATAGCGCTATGGTTAACGCCAGGGTTGTAATGAGGCCCATAGACTTTTAAGAGCACATCCTTAAACTAAGCAATTACTCAAACAATCTATGGTCCAGGCACCTATACCCCTCCCTAGTTTAACATCTCACCTCACTGGTCCTATCTCCACTAAAAAAACAATTTAGCACTTAGCAACCATTATCCTTTTAGTTCCATGACAAGCACAGGCTTACTTAGCCCCATCCCCCAGACCAATGCCTCCTCTGATCCAGCTCCCAGTATATCAATGTTCACAATCTTCTTCCATCACATAAGAACATTACCATCAATGAATAACCACATCATGTATATACAGAAGCAGGTTTACAAGATGCCATGTGTTCTTCAACCTCTGCTGAATTTAAACTGTATAGGTGTGGCCGGGGTGTTCTAACAGTCACCCCAATTATCAGCAGAGAACACTTGGGCCCATCAAAGACTCCCCGCCACAGGAACAGAAGACTCAGCCATAGGGCAAAGTTACTGTGTTTTATTGGCAAACAAAGTGACAGGGATCACACCAGAAAAACAAGTATCCTCCGGAGCCCACGTCTTCGAAGCATATGTCACCCGGTTTTATCCCAGTATGACGTCACAAATCTAGGTTCCATCAACCTATCACACGTTTACAATGGTCAGTTTGGTTAGGATACATATGGAAGATATAAGGGTTAGTTCTACAAATGGATATCCATGTCTAGTGGCTCCTCCCAGGAACACCTTTACTAGTGTCAATGTACAATGTTTCAGGGCCGCAGAGGGATCATTGGCCCCTGCAACAAATGATATCCCCACATAAAAGGTGAACCTGGATTGGGCAGAATGTGTGCTAACATCCGTGGGGCCCTGGACCGTTACCAGACTTAGTGTACCTTTTCAAGCCTATGGAAATGAACATGGAGGTCCACAATGTTCCCTAATGTTGCCATCTCTGATCACCTAAGCCTGGGAGAGTGCATTCAGTTAGCAGTTTGGGTAGACCACATGTAGCTTTTCCCCTCTGGTTCCATGAGAACAGTCCTCTTCATCTACCTTGGATGAATGGGCATTTTCCTATTCAGCTGGGTCACATGTGTTGAGACCATGAAATGGAGCTGTCCTGCTTTTAATTATGAGAATTTTAGCCTAATTTCTTGCAGGTGGCTCATTGTCTTGGTGACTGGAACTTTGCCGTCTCCACTTGTCCTTGGCTGGGAGCCTTGTTTCTGCTTGCCCCTGGCTGCGGAGATCACGTCAGATTTTCCATGTACCCAAAGCCTGTCTCTGCTCTGTTATTCATTTCAAAGATGTATACCTTCCATACCATTCCCTATGGCTTCTCTATATTAGTGGTAGTTAAGCATGGGCAAACTAAATATATGAACTCTTTGCATCTTGCAGTTTCAGCTTTGGTGAAGGATATGGACGTAAAGAAATATGTATGTGTATACCTCCTTGTTAGGGAGAATTCTCAAAAATGTGCTAATTCCCTTCAATTTAGAGACCCCCAGCAACTTAGCTGGATTTTAAAAACTTGATTGTTTTACCTGGAATGAGTAAATGCTTTTTTTCCCACTCTTTCATGTGTTTTAATGTGTATTTTACATTTGTGTTCTTTGAATATGGGGTTTTATATAACTCAATAGGCAACATCTTTTCATGTGTGTTACAAAGCACCTTCAGTGCAGTGACACAGGGATGTCTTTTTGACTTCCCAAAGGTTTAAATACCTTCTGTGGGGTAAACTACTGTTTCCCAGAGAATTTAAAGTGAAATTGACTTTACTAGTCTTTCCAAATTAATAGACCCAGCACACACCATCTTACAATGAAGTGCTGCAGGGGTTACATAGTATCCCCTGTGTCTAAATACTCATGTATCAGTCAAATGCTACCCTTTTCTATTGAAAAGGCTGGTGGAAGTGGTTTTACAATGAACAACCATGATTTTTCCCGACCGCGAACACCGGTAGCTAAAAATCATGGTAGTCATGTTTTTCAAGATGACACCTTAAGCACCTTTGTTTAAACAGGTCACGGTCTTCTTTTTTTGCCGTTTCTTTTTGGAAAGGTCCTTCTAGTGTTTGTTTCTGCGCGCCAAACCAGGGTTGGTCCCTTTGTTCATGTGCCTTTGGCGGGCTTCAGGAGTGAAGACCACCTCTGGCTTCTGAATGTCTGGGGTGGGCAGGAAGTGAGGGAGGTGGCCGAAACTCCCTGTGCGTAGTATCCTAGGGTACCCAAAGGCACTCTGGCGTGATTGGCTGGCTGACTGTCCAGCAAGGACAGCCACCCTGCTGGGTGAGTGACAGCTAGGCTGGAATGAAAGGGAGAGAACTGTTTAAAAGGCATGTCTCTTGGACTGGAAAGCAGAGTCGACCACTGGAACGAAAGAACCAAAGACGAGCTGGAAGAGGGCGGCTTCTGCAACTCCTGGACCATTGGTTTGCCCGGTGAAGCCCTGCTGCAGGTCCGAATTGTCAAACTCCTTTCGACAGAGAAGCTCCATCAAGGACAGCTTCTTCCTTTGAGCTGGTGGGACCAATCAACTCTTTAGCCAACTGGATACCATTCTCAAAGCTGGTTAGGATTAACCAGGGAGAGGGACACCAGCTTGTGTGCTTGAATCTACAGCTACTGTGACTGAAGTGACTCCAACTTGTTTGATTTTTCAATGATCCCGTGCAGTGCTGGAGTCCCACAATATCCTCCCTGTTGTCCCCATGGCTGAGGTTTAGGAACAGTGAGAACTGCAGGAACAGCCAGGAGCTAACGACTTCAGCAGCATTTGTTTCTTCACACTAAGGTATTGTGCCAACCCGATTGAGAGAATGCCACTCTCGTAGTGAAAGTTTGTGAAACTTTCCCAACTTGCAGGCCTAATCAGCTTGTGACCCAACATATGATTCTTTTTCACCTAAACTGTTTCTGAGAACTTTTGCAAAGAATTTACCATTTCATACCAGAACTGCTCTTTCCATTCCAAAACACTAGCCCATTGACTTTGGCCTAGTGTAACGCTCACCTGGCTCCCACGGAGGCGCTGGTCTGGTCTGGGTTGCTGTGGCCTCTTCAAGCGTGATGCGCAGAATTCGGACCACCGATTGAACAGGGCCCCCAAATCTTGCTTGTCTGGCCCGTAGGAATATCCTTCTGCAGATGAGAAAGGGGATTAACTGTCTGCTGAATAGTGTGCTTGCTCCCACCTTTCCCCCTTCATTCTTCTCTGACTTCCTCCAAAACCCCCGGTTTAAGCTCAACTTATGGTTTGGAAGGATGAACTCTCCATCCTGCTTCTGGTGCAAGGGCGCGCGTTCGTCCAGTTACTTCACTGGTTTTCAGAATGGCGCTGGCAAATCCACTTGACTTTTCTGAGCGATACGCCGTAAGTATGAAGATGCAAAAGTTCAAGTGTGAGCCTCCTTTATGTTGTTTTTCCTAACCTGTGATCTGTCCTTTATTTCAGGTGCAGAACAAAGGCGATGCGTTGAGGGGTTAAATTGCCAGTGGTAAAATCAGGTGAGTTAGTGATGAGGGCGGCCCCTCTAAATGTCATTATAATTCCCCAGTAATGTCTTTTGTCCTTTCCCCATAGGGGCCGGGGTGCGGTACCTGCCAAAGATGCGGCGCCGACCCGAGATGTGGAATGGTTCACCAAGAAAAGCCGGTAAGTAACATGGCTGAAAATTCAGCTTTCCTCTTGTGTTCCCTTGCTCACCTTTTGTCTCTTCTTCTCTCCCCTAGGTGCAGAGATGTGGCGACCGGTGCTGAGAGCCGCGATGGAGCCGGGCGGCGTCTCGGGAACAGGTGAGTGAAGCGCGGCGCTGCAGCGAGCAACGCGGTGCTTTTAAATGGAAGTCTTCCTTCAGGAATGCTGGCATGAAGATTCCGGATGCAGGTAAGAAGGTTGAATAAGTTCTTGGTTTTCACCTTTCTTTTCTCTTCTTTCCTTACAGGTGTTCCAGGTTCGAGGCGGGCGTGGCTGGAGTCCAGGTGCAGGAGCAGACACGGTGAGCGTTCAGCTGCTGGGATGCAGAACAACGCGAAGCACGTGTGGCTGTCCGGGCGTGGTTTAAATAGCCTTGGAAGAAGTTCCAGGTGAGTATTCTTCCACAGCCCCACCCAAGTAACAAAATTGTTCCTTCAGAAAAATAGTCCCTCCTAAGCCTCATTTGGCTTGGTTCTTCATGCAGCATGGTCTGCATCAGGTGAGTGTGCAGCATGGTCTGCTTCAGGTAAGTGCACCAAGCACTTCCCCTTATGAGCCTGGCGCCTAAGGTGCCAGGACTGATGTCCAACATGAGCCTGGTGCCAACGGCGCCAGGACAGAGACCAAAGAGCGCCTATAAAGGGCCGCTGGGCTTTTACCCGGGGGCGTGATGCCTGCTCCCGGGGGTGCTGGGCCTGGCCTGGTGCTCCGGGGGTAGGCATCATGACACCTAGGCCTATTGACTTGAATTGAACTCTTCTGGTGAACAGAAGCTATTTGCACTGTCTAACAAGTATATGTGATCTATTCTACTTACCTTGTCCCTTTTACCCACTTCTAAGTAACTGAACTGCTATTTTGCTCCTACTTCTGGGAAGCTCAAACTGTCTCAAAATCTTAGAGTTTTGTATTGAAGTGTATTGTTATATAATATAAAGTTGCCTCCTTCTAGTGAAATGTTTTCTAAATGATTGTGTAATAAATTAATATGTGTTTTACCAAGAAACCTTGAGTATAAGTATCTACTTGAACCACTGTGATTGAACGACCTCCGTGTAACCTCTTGTACTGCTCACATTCACTCTTGAGATAAGCCTGGCTGCTCAGCTCGCTACCAAAAACTGTGTGGTACAGACTTATACCAAAGGTTGGTTTGACTTGCACCTGTAGTCCTAATTGTATGTGGTGGTCCTAGAGGGTACTGCATGTAATTCTGCCTAACACTCCTCTACCTACGTGGGTCATAAGCATGTGCTTCATGCCTGTATGAAATACACTAGTGCATTTTCGAGTAATCTTCATGAATGGATTAATATTTACTTCACGTCTCGGAGGATAGCTCAGGGGCAACATGCTCAACTTGGAAGCAAGACGACACAGAGCACCACAGTTTCGATCGCCGGGTCTGCACTTAGAAACCTCTGGGTAGTAAGCGAGTTATACATAACCTAACATATCATATCATGTATAATGTGGCTATTTTGTGATGTCAGTGATGACATCATTGATATCGGGCTTTGCAGTGAGTCAACATGCTCAATCAATGTCATTTCCATGTCCTCCAAATCATCGATTGGGTATGCTCTGAACGGCTGTTTGAGAGAATAATGCTTCTCATACCTGCAATATATCGATGATTGCAGTAATGGGCCTAAAAGTGAGGCACATCGATTGTTTTTCTGCCTTCATGTTGGGATTTGTGTGGGGGCATGAGGGTCAAACCTGGCTGCCCATTTACAAAACACTTAGGTTTAACGTGCCCCCATTCTCCTTTGATCATCACTATATAGTTCTTTAATGTTTATT
This sequence comes from Ambystoma mexicanum, assembly GCF_040938575.1. Classification (NCBI taxonomy): domain Eukaryota; kingdom Metazoa; phylum Chordata; class Amphibia; order Caudata; family Ambystomatidae; genus Ambystoma; species Ambystoma mexicanum. Next base: position 838,334,485 of record NC_090936.1, read on the forward strand.
CCTCTCACAGTGTCCTCTAGTGATCCGGATGCTCCTCACAGGTCAAGCCTGCTCACAATCTCTCCATAGATCATAGTTCAATAAAGCATGTCAGGTCCCTTTGATTGTTCATTTCTCTTGTATTTCTGAACTCTGACCATGTGGGCAGATGTTCAGAAGCCCAGCCTAGTTTCTTGGAACAGGGTAACCTCTGGAAGAGCCAGACCAATCAAGGTAGCTATGGCAGGCGGTCAAGACTAAGTCTCAGGAGGGGTGAAGGTGACTGAAAGACCTCAATGAGCACACAAAGCAATGACACTTACTAATTACTCCCAGACAGTTGTTATATCAAAAATATAGACACATTTACTACAAGGCCTTTGTAACTCAGACCATAGCAAAAGAATCACAGCAATACTAAGTAAACCAAAACAACACAATCAATACAACATATATACAAGACCATTGGGGTCTAAAGGGTTAAATGCATGAAATATATCCACAACCTAGATGGGGAGAAAACAGACAGTGCAGATAGTCTTTAAGCCCCTTCAACATCGACAACACACCTAACTAAGAGGCAGTCCAAACCCTAAGAAGAGAGGAGCCTTATGCTCAATAGTACATGTAGGGCAAGCGCACTCAGTTGTTCCAATGGGCAAAACAGGGTCTCTTCAGGGGTCTTTAGTAGCTCAGGAAGGTGGATGAGGTGATGAAGAATAAGTTCCCACTATTCAGGGAGGACCTCCACTTGACGGCAGAGGCAGTTCCAGAGTGCGGGATGGAGTCTCTAGGTCGCACTAGCAGTGGAAAGGAGAGGGACCCCCAGGGGCCACTCATGCGTAATAATGGATGGAGGCGCTAGGGGCCACCGGTTAAGGTTAGGGTTACTCACCGGCCTCAGGCACACTCCGGACCAAACTTCGCGAGTCGAGTCCACTTCGGTTGTGGGTTCTACTGCAGCAATATGACGGCTCTGTGGCTTTCAGTTCCATAGCTACAGTGAAAATTCCCAACAGGGACAGCGGCGATTTCTCTGCTCCAGGTGGTTGAATTGCCCTAGGTTCACTGCATCAGGCTTCATGGGCAAGAGGGTCACAAATGCAGCACACCTGCAAAGGTCGTGGCTGCAGCAGGGCAACACGGTAACCATGTATGCTCCGGTGCTGGCACACTCGTCTTAATTCAAACCTGTGAATGCCAAGTGTACGAAATTCAGTGTGAGGGTGCCAGGGACAAAGAGCTAGCGGTATACAAAGTTTCAGGGGCCTCCTCAAAACGATGCAGAGACAGAGCAAAGGTAATGCGTAAGCTTGTCAGCCCACTGGTTGGCCCAGGGACACTTCCGAGAAGGCTTACTTGCAGGTTTTGTTGAAGGTGCTGAGAGTAGTTGGTCCCACAATTCTAATGGGCCGAAGCATCTTCGCAGACCTTCTAGGATGATCAGATGCAGAGGGGTTCCACGGGATGACAACGGACTCAGGGTGCCAAACCTTCCAGCTGGTCACCAGCGGTTCCTCGACTCATATTCGTAGTTTCAGGATACTTGGATCCTATGCTTCGTTCAGTGAGAACTCCAGAGATCAACATAATATGTGTGTTTCTGGCCTCCTCTTATCCAAAGTTACCTTCAAGCCAAAACAAAGATGACCCAATGGGAGATCTGCTCACAAACGCACACTCCATACGTGGACCAATCACAGACCACAGTGGTCCCAGGCATTCACAGCACTCCAGACTCTCTGGCATCCAGGATGTGTATTGGAGACAGACACCCCAGCCCACATCCTGGAGGCACACACACAAGGCATGCAGAAGCCCGCGAAAGCTTGGCGTTTCGCTGGAAACTGCATGTCCAAATAAGGACTGACCCGGGCAAGATGGCCAAAGGACAGGACAACGAACCTTGTGGTAAGGCCATTTTGGAGTCAGGCCACCTATTCGTGCCAAATGCGGTAAACGGGGTTAACATGGCAGGAAAGGGTTAAAAAATAATGCAAATAAATTAGCTGCCACCAGTCATGTCCATGACACACCTCCACATCTCACAAAGAGTCCATCGAGAGTATCTAGGGTCATTGTAATTGACTATGAGACCCAAGTATACTGTACTATAAGGCACATTGGGCCTCATTACGAGAATGGAGGTAGCCATGGAGCTATTAGCTCCATGGCTGCCTCTGTTCCGGGCTACATTACCGGGTTCCTGCATTACCGGGTTCCTGCAGGATCGCACGCCTGGTTTTACCAGGCGTGCGATCCGGGTCCCATGATGGGAAGCTCGTAATCGGCGCTTCCGGAATGAAGGAGCCCGCACATTACGGGAGCACCAGCCTTGTTATGAGGCCCCTTGTGTACTTGTTACATGTTGCACAAAAATTGCAATATTGGAAAAGGACTAAGGGAAACAAAGGGCCTCATTACATGGTAGGAGGTAATCATGCCGCTATTAGCGGCATGACTACTCCCTTACCGCATACCGGGTAGGCGGTATGGGGACTTACCAGGTCATTCCGGCCCTGGAGGAACTGGTAAGTCCCCATGCCAAATACCATTCTCCATTCCCATCGAGCCCCCATAGGGCTCAATGGGAATGGGGAAGGAGCTAATAACGGTACCGCAATTTGCGGTACCGTTATTAGCTCTGAAGTCCCTTAGCGGGTCCCGTCCTTAACGCCTGGTCAGACCAGGCGTTAAGGACGGGACCCTCTGAGGGACCTCGTAGTAGGGCGCTAAGGGATTACCGGCACAGGTGACCTTACCGGTGCCTTGAAACACTTATGTATAGGCGCGTTACAAATGCCATATCATATCATACCGTGTAATGAGACCCAAAGTCTCCCAGTACTGACTGTCTTAAGGGCATGTCAGTTTCCCCATTAAAAAGTGAGCGAAACCCCAGAGGAGTTCAGCTGAAGGCTGTGCTTCTCTGGCAAAGTCGGTCTATGGTGTCTAAACAGCAGCAAAATGTTTGGGGTGTACAACTGGAGGGAAAATTACATACAATTATGAAATCTTTCCTAACAACATTCCACATCTTTATGCATTAGCAATCTTACAATATCTCCCCTCTTCTTGGTATTACCACTTGTTCTAAGATGGCACATTTCATTTGCACCACATTGTGTCTTGCCTCTAGAAAGTTTGTGGCCACTGGGGATGTTAATTTCCTAGTCCGGATGCTCGAGGTGTGCTCGGTCCAGTGGATCTTTGCCTTCCTCTTTGCCATTCCCACATAGAGGAGCTCACATAGGCATTTTAGCGCATAAATCAAGTTTGCAGAATCACATGTACACAAATATCTTAGTTTGATCTTATTCCCTGTGTGTGGGTGAGTTATTTTATCAACCTTTATCATATTACCACAATTTTGGCATTTATAACAGAGTTGTGTGCCTGCAAAAACTTTTTGATATTATATGAAGACATTAATGCTGCTCTTACTAATGTGTTCTTTAGGGCCTGACTGTTGTTATATGCAAATACTGGTGTATCTGGGAATAGTCTCTTCAGTATTGGGTCCATCTGCATCATGGGCCAATGTCTTTTTTTGCCCGTTTCATCTTAGCACTCTGTATCGAGTAAGTGGTCACATACACAAATGGAGGACTCACTTTCGGTTTCTTAGATGTAAGTGACCCTGTCTGCGCTGCTCTTTCCATTATTCCTTGGATCCGGTATTCTTGCAAGAATTGTCCATTATACCGTAAGAGATTGTTTTTGGTATTCTTCAGGATTCGAGATGTTTCGTCTGTATCTTAAAAATTGGCTAGGTAGCACACTATGCAGTGTGCATTTAGAATGGAAGCTTGTGGCCAAAAGAAGACTATTCCGATTGGTAGGCTTTGTAAAAATCCTGGTATTTAACCTGTTATTCTCCTGATAAATGTCTACATGCAGAGAATGTATGATTGTTTCGCTTTGTGTTGTGGTAAACGTTGCACACATCGGACGCACCCACTGATTGGATGGTGAAAAGCATGAAGTGTGTCAGATATTTGGAAACGCCAGCTATGGTGAATTCGCGGTCATCCACCAGTGACTGCGGACACCGCAGTAGAAACATATAAAAAAAAACACAACATTGCACTTGTCAAACTTATCGAACAATCTCTGGGGAGGTGAGGGGTGATGAGGATGGGATGGGATATGGCTTTAAGAAGCCAAAACAAGGGTGTTTTTTCATCCGCGAAGTCTGCAAACAGTCTGGACGTTCGGGGAAAGTCCTGTGATGTTCGTGAACACTTCAGATGTTCGGAGGCATCTTTGCCTGTTTCTGCACTATAGGGTTGGTGTTAAAGCAGTTTGTGGATGGCTTATTACTTAGGCGCCACTGAATGAAACTGCATGCAATTTTGGAATGTTATCTGATATTTAATTCCGAATGGTTTTGGAAAGTGTGGAGCTGTTTTGTCAAGAGGGAACAATTTTAAAGGGGGGGTCCCAAAATATTGTAAAGGTTTATAAATGTGGTGCCATTTGACGAATCTGCACAAAAGTTTGCAAATCAATCTTAAATCTAGATATGAATGTTTTTGTAAAGTTTGGTGGGATTTTCCCAAAAGGGGGCTAAATAAGAGGGGGGTCTAAACATTTTTAGATGGCTTATAACTTTGTATGAGTCAGTAATAGCCATTCCATGACCTCCAACCCTACCTTGTGTGTAATATTTGTATATAATGATGCAACATCTATGGTGAACATCATGTCGCACCCCACTACAAACTCAGTCGCAATTCATATGTTTGTGACAGACTGTTTGAGTAATACCTAGTGGGGAGGTTTTTGATAAAATGTGATTCAAATTGTGCATTTTAAAGAATATGTATTCAGTAACACCGGTGCAAATAAATAGCTGCATGGTTAAGTATCAAACTTGCCAAAAAAGTGGCATATTCTTCCAAGAATATGGGCCCACACTAGCATTTTGCATTATTGGTTCAGGGATTGCCCTATTGGCCTAGAGGATTATCCGTGCCTGTAAATAACTGTCCATGTTGGAGACAACTTACTCTTTTACACATGCTTACATTTTGATTAATAAGGAGTATTACCCCTTTCTGCAATCCTGTTTCTTTAATTTAAATTGAGTAGGAAAGCCTCTGACTCTGTGCACCATGCTTGAAGATATAAGGGGTCATTATGAGTTTGGAGGTAGCCATGCCACTATTTGCAGCATGGCTGCCTCCAAACTCGGGTCCAGGTCTGGGTTCGTTGAATGAGGAATTACCGGGCCATTCCACCTTGGAGGACCCGGTAATTCCCCATTCAATTTACCCATCCCCATTCCGATTCAAGCCCCCATAGGGCTCAATGGGAATGGGGAGGGATCTAATAACGGGCCCGTTGTTAGCTCCTTGGTCCTTTAGCGGCTCCTGCTAAGGACGGCTGGTTTTACCCTTCTAAGGGACCTCGTAAAGCGGCAGTAAGGGTTTAATGGCACCGGCATCCTTACCGGCGCCATTAACCCCTTACCGCTGACCTCGTACTGAGGCCCATAGTTTGCCAGAGCATTATTGCTTTCACAGAGGTATAATGACATTGTGCATGTACTGCCATCACCATTCGAGAGCTTGTCCACTGACAGCCGGCAACTCTATTAGTTATACCAGAGTTTTTACATGCTACTTGACCTTGGGCATCATTAAAAAAAAGTTTGTGTAGCACAAATTGACTTTGTGCTGTAAAAGTACAATATGAGCACAAAATAACAATTTTCCAATTCACCAATTGGACTTTTTGGTGGCGCTTCCCACTGAGCCCTCTGCGTGAGCGCTTTACGCTGGAGGAGCATTGAGGGACAAGGCAAAGCGTACAAATGGGACGGAACAAGCAAAATCATCATTTAACAAGGAAAATGAGGAAGAACATGGGCATGGGAGCAAGGTCCCGTGCGAACAGCAAACATGCCCCATTAAGTGCTATGGAAACTCTATTTACAGAAGCTTTTGAGCAATCGTCTTGAGGCCAAACAAGAATGCTCATTGTGTGATCTTAACGACATAAGCGCACTGAAAGCTTGTGCATAAAAGCGCAATTCAACCCCAATGACCATCCAATTGCCACAATGCCCGTAAATGCATTGCTAGCACTGATGTCATTACATTCAAGGAGGAGGGGGATGATGAGGAGGGCCAGAATCTTCCATCAACTATTAACATTATTTGGGATGTCAGACAAGGAAGTGCATGGAAGATAACGCCTCCCTCCCCATGTCCTAGACCTGGTCGTGGAATGGGAGAATGATGTGGCTCAACCACCATGGGTTCAACAAGCTATGCTGCCCCTGGTCAACACCCCTGGTCAAAATGCTATCAGCCCTACAATTCCTGGCCACGGGAACATTCCAGCATACCACAGCCATTGTGGGGGTTATATCACAGTCCACACAATGAAGGTGCCTCCACCAGGTCTTGCACTGCATCCTAACACGTGTGGATAATCACATACCCATGCCCTGCACGCTGCAGGAAAGACAGACAAAGTTCCACGAGTTGTATGCATGTGCTCACTTCTCACATGTCCTGGGAGTCATGCACTGCACTGGCATCAATCAATGTGTCTCTCTCTGTCATCCGCTTTTGACACTACAGTAAGAAAGCGATAGATAAATACCTCAGGTGTTAAAGACACTGTTTACTGAACGCATTCAAAAAGCAACAGTGGAGCTGATTGAAGCGTGGCACCCAGTTGATTAAGGATCACACAGTTGATATGGCATTCACTCAGTTCATGAGATGCCCACTAGATTTTAAACTTGCTCCCCAATCTAGCAAAATTACACCAAGTAGAAACTTAACCCCTCAAAAACAACTCATACAGATAAGGATGAGGTGCCAGAAAACCTTTCTGCTTGAAAGAACTGCCTATGTCACAGAGTGTTTTTGTGACCGGAGCTGGCACGCGATGGTGTGAGTGCTTCAACCCCCACATTCAATGACAGGGAGTCACCTAGTGTTGAAATGATTAGCAGCATGCCAGAAGACTTGTCTGGCGTGCACCAGATGTAAATGGGCCCGGAAAATGGTGCTGAAATGTACTGGAGGGTTGGAATATTGGGCTGATGAAAAGAGTGGTATATTGTCAAGTGCTGTGATCTTTTGAAAACAACTCAAGTCCTGGATGTGGAGTTGAGTTTTTGGGGCAACATTTTTTGTTGACTTGTTTGTTTTTTTAATGCATGGAACTATTCATTTTACTTTCTTTTTGTGTTATGTTGTTTTGACTAATTTGACAGTATTTCAACTTTCTGTGCCGTGCTCTGATGCCCTTGTGCTGGGTTCGTGCCTTGAGAGAATGAAAACAAATGAATTTTCATTTTTATTTGGTGATGTTGGTACACAAAATCAAATAATGACACAAAAAAAAGTATGTATCTGATAAAACCTGAAGAAATGCAGCATGGACCCAGCTGAAAAGAGATAATCAGCAGCAATGTGCAGTAACACTGCATGTTTGATATTATCATTGCATCAAGTATACACCATAAACTATATTTGACGGTATTCAGAAAAATCCACATAGATGGATTCTCTTGTTTCTTTGAGATCGTTGACCTGGGGCAGCTGGACTATTACAAATCGTCTGAGAATTCTTGCTTCAGCTCACAAGTACTTTCTACACGAAAACAAGAAAGAACGTGTCGTGGAAAGACTAAGGGCCTGATTTACAAAAGCCCTTAAAAATGGCAGCACAATCCCGTTGGAAACGCTATGTAAAGCAGGCCCTGAGAGAATCTAGCTGAGAATAGCTAATGATACTAATGCGCATCTAGCGGAATGCGCGTTATTATTAGGAAATAACACGCAATGCATGAGGTACTTGCGAGATGATTTATAGGCAAGCCAGCAAACATTTGACAACCAGCCTTTTCCACCGCGTAATTCCGCTTCGATTAATTTGATTACATTGCAACTTCATTGCAAATGTATAATTTGTAAGATGAATTTGTTCAATTAGACAAAGAAGAGGATTCCAGTTGTGTTTCGACCGTGACAATGAATCTACTGGAGATTACAGGCTCTTGCATGAAGAGTAGGATAACGTAGTACCCAGCCCCGCAATTGTGTCACTTTCTGTCGTTCATATATTTAAGAAGCTCATCATTTGTATGGGTGCAGATAACACAATAATTCCACTTCCTTCGCGTATGCAGGTCAGATATCTTAGTGTGTGCATCTCCCTTTGTGCACTGCATTGTACAGCGCTGATCTTAGCTTCGCGCGTTTTGCAACTAGTTGGAAAGATTAGCTCTGCAGCTGACTGTGACAAATGAGATGCATTATGTCTCCGGTGGAGGCCTGTGTTGTAAAATGGCTACAGTGCCACTTTAAACAAAAAGCGCCAGCCGTTTTATTTTTCATTTCTCGAAGGGAGAAAAAAAAAGCAGTTCCGCTCTAGTAAAGTAACCTACAATAGAACATAATAGTTTAACCTTGTGAATTTCCAATTATTTTCCACAAGTGTGATTTCAGTTATTTCTCCAAGGCATTACGAATAGAACATATGTCGAACTTGACAGCCCTCATCATGTTGCAATGTTGATATGAGGGAGAAATATTGTACGGTAAATGCTGTTGGAAAGCCTTGAAGAAATGGGGACCAAATGAAAACCGAATGGTACCAGAGCTGCATGACAAATATTGGACGACGCAGTGCCTTTTCATGAGGAGAAATGTAGGCACGCAGGCAGTGTTTCTACTTCACTAATTGTGCGAGTGAACCTTTATTTCGGAATATTTCAATGTCGCCGTCATTTTATACTTTAATTTCTATGCTTGATGAGATTTCTCCCTCGGGAACAGAGGATGGACATCTGTGGGTTCTAATAGATGCAGGTTCTAATATAGCCTGTTTTCCACAATTCTGAAGAGGGCCAAGTTGGACAATTGACAAATAAAGTAATGTCACGTTTAAATATATTGTTATATTGCTCTGTTTGCTATTGCCAAAGCACAAAAAAGGAACAATATGAAAAACACGTTGAAATTAGAAGCTGATACATATAATATATATTCAGTAAAAAAAACTTTGTTAAAGGGACATTGTGGTTAGGTTGTGCTGCTACAAACCTATGAAATTCAGTAAAAAAACGTTGTTAGAGGGACGTTATGGTTCAAAGTAAAACCGAAAAACCACTGAAATTCGCTAGTTATGGTAAGGTAAGCAACCATAACTCGCGCCAGCACTGTGCACTGCTAAGACTAACACCCAGGACTTCAAAGATGACATCACAAATGTCATTGATGACATCACTGAAGACATCACATATGCATTTACCTTTCATGAAAAGTCTGTACAAGGGATTCTTATTGTAATGTTAATAAAAAAAGTGTCAAAGATCATTGGAATAAATATCATGAGGTACGTAGTGCATTAAGCTATGCATTCATCCAAATAGCATTTTATTATCAAGTTTTTTCCAATATACCAAGGTACACATGAAGTGACATAGGCATGGTGTGCAGCAGACATGATGGAGATGCAATATTAATAATCTTGCCATGTTAAATACTAAAATTATAAATGCTTTCTTATTAGAGTTTTGCATACTGTAAAACATTTAATAAGTACCTAATAAACCCACTTCCTACATTATTGCATTACTGCACACAAAACACAAACAGACAACAACACATACAAATATGAGCATAAACAGGGAAAGTGAAGTAACCTAACTGATTATCTTCATGCACAGAAATGATTGCTCTGCTTCAAAGCTACTACTTCCCTATGTTTAACTATCACATATTGTGACTAGATCCTAAGGAAAGTAGTGTAAATGCAATGTGTACAAATATGAGCATACACAGGGAAAGTACAGTAATAAAAAAAAACATATCTATAAGACAGTGTTGATAACCTTACTAATCATCTTCATACATAGATAGCATTGCTGTCTTCCAAGTCTGATATTTCCCCTTTGTATATGTTTCATATGCTGTGAGTGGACCCTAAGTGAATTACTGTAAGACCATATTTCAAGTATAAGTCTACAAATATAGTACTTTTTGAATTTTTAGTTTCTGACTGTTACAGGCCTAGATATATCAGTGAAGGAAAAAAGATTGAGCCAGGCATCTGATGTCATCAGTGATGTCATCAATGACATTTGTGATGTCATCTTTGATGTCCTGGGTGTTAGTCTTAGCAGTTCACAGTGGTGGCGCGAGTTATGGTTGCTTACAATACCATAACTAGCGAATTTCAGGGGTTTTTCAGTTCTACTTTGAACCATAAAATCCCTTTAACAAAGTTTTTTTACTGAATTTCAAAGGTTTTTAGTAGCGCAACTTAACCATAACATCCCTTTAACAACGTTTTTTTTTTTACTGAATATACATAGGTTTTTGGTAGTGCAACTTAACCATAACGTCCCTTTAACAAAGTTTTTTTTACTGAATATGCATATACATACTGTGAATTTGATGTATGTTTACTAGGATTCCCTTACTTTATATACATGTAACATAGAACATGCTGAACCCCCAGCTAGTGATTTTGATATCCGTGGACTGTGCGTATGTCCGCAGACCGACGCTGAAATGGGGGATGAAAACCATCAGCAAACCAGGTTCCCAAAGTGGAACCCGAGATGCTAAAAAAAGAGGATTTTGCTTCCTACACCTTGACGCCTGTGGCGTCCCAGTATAGGAAGGAAAATCCTTTTCCAAGATGCCACAATGGAAAAGGAAGGCAAGGGTTCCATACAGGGCCCTCTTCGCTTTCCATGGCTGTTATAACTCTCCATCTGGGTTCTGTTGTTTTACTTTCCCGTGTGGCAATGCCCGCGGTTTTGCCGGGATTGGGTACTCGTAACATGGAGGAGCCAGGAACTGCGAGCAACACGCCAGTGTTTTTCGCCTCCCATGTCGCGCGAGTAGCCACGCCCCGACTTCCGGAACGAATATCCAGCTACCCGGACTACGGAACAACGCGTTGCTTCTCTATTCAGAGTCGCACTGCGCATCGTAAGTTTGCTAACTTCTACTACTTTGAATCTTTATCAGCTCAGCGCTAGCAAAGATCCTTTCCACTTCTCATCCTTAATTATTAATTTTCACCTCGTTCGGGAATTCTAGATACCTCGATCTTCCTTAATACTCTGGGAAACTGAAGGAAGCTATTTTCTACCATTTGCAACCTTCTCAGCCGCCATTGGTGTGTAGACATACTTAGTTAGAGTTTGTTTCCTCACGCAGTCTTTTCAGCATGCGTTTATTGTCTGATTGTTCTCTATTCAAATATTAGGACCCAACCTTACAGGTCCTCTTCTGTCCTCGAGTCCAAGACTCATATCCTGCTACCCACTATCTATTCTTTGGCCATCTGCTTTTGGTAGGTTTATTCCTCTACTTATTTAACGTCCTTTTCTCATTTCGGCGTTATCAAAGTACTTTAGGTCACATCATCATTCCTCCTATGCTCCATTAGGCTCTCATCCAGCATCTACCATCGGATAGGACAATACAGATCTACAAGTGATTAGTCTTGTCAGGGTAAGCCCCTTTTCTTTCCCTCTGACTTTCAACATATCCTGAGTTACCTTATACTCATACTTATCACTTTCACTTACTCTGTTACTATTAGAATTCTTCACGAGAGGATTCCAGTCTACACTAAAAAGACACCTGTGTATACCATCAACAGCTGCCTGCAGGAATCCAAGCACCTCAGGAGCCCATCACAGAGTTTTTCCCCTTTTGGGGTTTTCCCTGGAGACTCCACTTCTGCTTAGCCTTTTGGCTGGGTGGAGGAGGGGTTTCTAGGTGATACTCTCCTTCTTCTCTTACAAGACTACCGATCAGCATAGAGGTGGGTGTTATTTACAATTACTGAGAGACATATATTATTTAAAGTGCTTAATTATTATAAATCATAACAATGGCAGCCTGCAGAGGGCAAAACGAGAACCCTATGACCATATTACCACAAGCACATTTTTCTTCCCTCTCAGATCTATCTTAATTTTGAATAACTTTACCACAAAGCCAGTCCCAGTTGGACATTGCCACTTTAATCCTATGTTTTCTCCCTTGTGGTCATAGTCAGTACCCAGATTGTCTGGATCATGACCTTATTCCATGAACCAGACAATCTGGCCACTGCCCATTGCCACAGGCTACCCTTCATTCACTAAAGGTATTCCGCTATTTTTTTATAGCTACATTATGACACTTGGCAAATAATAAAATACTGGCACATTGGCAAAACCATGCTTTTAGGTCCTTGCCAATGCTCCTTTTGCAAGTTTGCTGCAAATCCACCCTTGTTTTATTTTTTCAAAAGTGTCAAATGAATGCACACACAATCGTCATATAACCTAGCCCCCACTTGAAAAAATCCATTCAGACTGTATGAAAACATTTATATCTAGATCTATAATCTTTTTGCAAACCTTTGTGTAGATTTGTCAAATGGCACCACATTTATAAACCTTTACATTATTTTGGCACCCCCCTCTAATTTTACCCCCTCTTGTCAAAATCCCACCAAACTTCACAAAAATATTTATATCTAGATTGATTATCAGTTTGCCAAAATAAGTATAAATTCATCAAATGACACCTCATTTATAAGCCATTACATTATTTTGGACCCCCCCTCTGATTTCCCCCCCCCATGATAGAATCCCACCAAACTTTGTAAACTCATTCGCAATCAAGTCACAAATATACTATCCCATCCTCATCTCCCCTCACCTCCTTAGAGATTATTTGATAAGTTTGACAAGAGCAATGCTCAGAAAATATTATTGTTCCGAGAGTTCAGGCATGTATCCAATGCACCTTATCTTAATTTTCCTCTTTTGTACACATGAAAAATCTGGCAACAGGGCGTGGCCATTTTGTGCTAATCTTACACGTTGCTGCATCGGCCAAAGGCAGCGATATTCAAACAGTGGGGCGTGACCCCCCCAGGGGTCCGCGGGTGCATCTCTGGGGGGCCCTGAGAGCTCAGCATGACATCCAAAAAATAATATATATATATATATATATATATATTGCAGAGTGGCTCACATGGTCAAACTGAAGCATGAAACTGTCTCAGGCAACAATGAAAAAGTGGCCTGCAGTTGTAAATGGATATTCATTCCTTTAGTCACAGACTGGGCCTCATTACAACTATCACGCTACGGTAACAACAGTGCCAGTAAGCTACCGGCACCGTTGCTATCGTACAGCCATAGTAAAAGTTGTGCTCGCGGATGCCTGACAACCTGCTAGGTCTGACCTGGCAGGCCGTGCGGCACCCGGGAGCACAGCTCGTCAGATGCACCAGTACCGTTATTAACGGTGCTGGTGCATCTGAGCTCCCCATTCCCATTGACCCTATGGGGCTCAAATGGGAATGGGGATCTACCGGTACCGGCACCCGCGAAAGGGCAATTATCAGGTCCGCCTACCTTGGCATGACCCGGTAATTGCCCTTTCACGGTGTCAGTCTAGAAATCTAATTTGACACCGCAAATGCATTTTGGTGGCCGTGGGCCAACCTTCTCATGCACGATACGACAGAATCTAGGTTTTCGAGTTTTCTAATGAACGCCCATTTTGATGTAACAAGAATCGCCATTTTTTTTCTAACCATTGCTCATTGCTTTCTGTTCCTATTGCTTCGCAGTATATTTTCCGCTTACACTGCTCGACTGTGGAACATTGTTGTCTGTATATGAAAAGGACAAGGCCACAGGGCCGAGAGGATAACAAGAGTTTTGCTGAAACACAAACGTAGGCAGCGCCAGGAAGAATGCCCGGCTCCCTCCTTAATGTAGCCTTGAAGCAGAGCCGCAGGGCATTTAATAATTTCATAGCTGCCAGCCAGTCTCGTTATATGGTAGAATATGTTAGAATAATACCGCTAAAGGCTTGAATTATGCTTTTCTAATGGCCACCCTTTGCTGAGCCCGCTAACAGCATGTTGGCTCCCAGGACACGAATAGCGCCTGATAGATAGGCAGGTCCGGAATGCAACTCCCCCCTGTACGTAGTTTGCTTCCAAGAACAGAAGCGCTGTGTTCTATTCAATAACCGAAAGATGCCTACGCACTCACACATTGCAAATTGTTTCTAGAATAGATGTTTGAAGGTGTCATAGTGGTCAGAGATGTCCATCATCACACCGAGTTCAAAGCAACCCAATGAAGAGGGGTGTTATACATATCATAGCTGATTGTTTGATATGCATTTTGTATATATGTAACTGATGTACGTAATTCACTCTCTTGCGTCCCTCGAGGTCTAGAGAAACACGTTGCGGGGCGTGAGACCGAGTTGGCCAACTGAGACTTTTGCTTTGCAATAAAACCCTACCTTTGGGAATACAACCTCTTGTCTGGCATCTCTATCGTGTGTGGTGACCCGCCTTGTTTCCATAGACGTCAGGGTCCCCTAGGGGCCCCTTTCAAGATGGCGCCAAATAGGGACCCTCCCCCACTTGTTCCTTCGCGTAACGTTGTAATTGAGAAAGGCAGAGAACGGCGAGGACAGGACGATCGAGCCGGGATCAAGAGCTGTTTGGGGCGCCCTGTAAAAGTGATGAGAGACTCCTTTGCAGATCTGCACACATCTGATCCCTGATCGACGTGCCTGGCTAGAGAACAAGGAGGCGAGGGTCCCGAAACAAGGCGGAAGCCAAGAAACGCAGACACAACGTCCTTTGGTGCGTCAGTATACAGACGACTTGATTTATCAGGTGAGTCATTCCCCAATTCAAAGCATCCTGATATTGGTTGAGAGTTGACTTTGCAAAATCAAACGCCCTAGGTAAGGTTGATTAACCAAGGGGAAGGTTGAAACATACCTGGGGTATTGTCCACCTTAGCAGGGTTTTTCCGCTGCGGTAGACAATCTTTGGAAAATGGCCAAATTTTACCACCTGGGGGAACGCCGGCGTATGAGATGTATGTGAAGTATGGAGTGGGTGCGATAATATTCTGTGAGACTTGGCATAGGCAAACCAGAAAGCAACAAGACCATCAGTGGCCGATTAATGGTAGTTTTGATATGGCGAGGATAGATAACTTGGAAAGGGTGTTGATAAGAAAGAAAGCGCGTCCTTCGGCATTTGAAACTATTAAAGACTGGAGAAAGGAAGCAATGCTCCGATTTAAAAGCAGAGCAAAGCATGCGTGCAGGCATAAATCAAAAGGTGAGGTAGCGGGAGAAAAAGAAGAGGAGGAGTGGACTGAGAGTCTAAGAAGGGCAGGCAGGCGTGACCAGTTGAATATAGAAAAGATATACCCACAACGTGAATTACACATGACAGATGAATTGATAGAAAATATATTGACCCATGCAAAACAAGGCCCAAGATCAGAAGTAAGACCATATACGTCAGTAACTATTGCCCAGACCCCGCCCGTAGCTCAAGCTCCCCCTCCGGTAGCTCAAGCCCTCCCACAGCCACAGACCGCGCACATAACACTTCCTACTAGCCAACCAGGCCCACAAAAGACACTCGCTGTTCCCATTGTCCCATCCACACCTCCCGCCTTAGACACAGACTCGGTACCGTCCGTTCCTCCCGGGGCTGAAGTTGAAACCACGGGGGCAAGAGGCGGGACTGACCAACGGCAGTGCACAAGGGTAGCCCGCAGCGCAATCAGCAAGGAAAGGAAAGTGGAATTGCAGCAACAGGCAGAGATGTATATAGACGGGAATGATGGGACGGCAACATTGGCTTCAATATATGACTTTTGTAGAAGCAACGAAAGACAGGTAGTGTTGGAATGCATGGGTGAATATTTGGTGGAGAGATGGAAACATCTAATTGGGAAAATACCACCACAGAGATTGTTAGATTTGAATGCATTAGCACGCTGTAGGGAGAGAGATGAAGAAGTAAGAGAACATGTGTATAGACTTTGTGAGCTTAGAGATGAATTAGATAATGATTATGTCGAAATGCTTACTGCACCTGCCAAAATGTTTACTACACCTACGTACAGGAGTAGGGATATTGGGAGACCTGGGAAGGGGGAAAAGGGGTTGCATAATAAATGACGGCAGTTACCATCGCCGGGGCAGAAGGAGATGGTGAACGAATTATCGTTGCTAAAACAGGTGAGGGCAGACTTGATCTAGGGTACAACACTCTCTAGGGTAGTGATAGCGTATGCGGCAGTTGTCGTGCCATCTGGTAATTTAAAACATGAGCCGTCACAAAATAACTCTCGATCCGGCTCTTTCTGTGGAATATCACTTAAATCGACTCTCCCCTTGGTTTCTTCCTCAATGACCATTAAGCAATCGTGGGGGGGTGATTCATTCTTTCCAATTTCTTTTATGGTTAATGGCATTAATTCTGCAGGATTCAAAGCGCTACACCTCATAATTTGGATATGGGAAGGAATGTCTAATTAGAACACGGGTATTAATGCAGCAAGTAGTAGGACATAATAGAGGGCGAGGGACCGGACAAGTAAGGATTAGTTCGAATATGCATGGGGGGACAGTGGGGCCGAATCAGTGTGCATATTGTAAAGAGGAAGGACATTGGCGAGCGCAATGCCCGCATCTACAGAACAGATATGGGTCTGGTCAGAGGAGACAGCATAGACGACACCGAGGAGCGAATGGACCAAATAGGAATAGTATGCAGCAGCATCATAATAATGGAGGTAATCAAAACGAAGGCCAAAACCAAAATGCCCCAAACCAGAGTCAGGGACTGCAAAATCAACAATATGGAAATCAGAGTGGGGGAAATAGAGGGAAGAGTGGAAATGTTTTCGATACACAGCCAAACACACCTTACAGTAATAGTAATGATTATACATCGGACAATGTGTTATTTCCCCAATAGGACAGCCCAGGACAGGGGTCGAACCAGTGTCTATTCCCGTGAATCAGAGAGGACCCTATGTAGAAATGAGAGTCGGGAATGAGGAACACCGCTTTCTTGTAGATACAGGAGCACAGAAGTGTTCAATAGACCATCACTTGGTTCCGAATATACCACTGTCAGGGCAAAAGAATATTTCCGTAGGGTTCGCAGGTACACCAGTCATAAACCCAGTGTCCAAACTAGTCCCAGTTACCATGGGACCATTTACCGAACATTGTCCTTTCCTTCTAACAGAAAATTGTGGAGAAAATTTGTTGGGATTGAATTTGTTGAAAAAACTAGGTTCTGTTATACATTGCACGGCAGATGGAGTGTTTTTAACGATATGGCCACACGATGCCCCTGTGTCAGAATTCATGTCCGAAGCTTTACCAGGGGAACTACGTAAAGTACCAACCTGTATATGGGCCATGCATGACAACAATGTGGGATGTTTAAAGATAGAGCCAGTAAAGATTATTTTAAAAGAAGGTGTTACCCTACCGCGAATACCCCAATACAAAATTTCGGTTGAAGGTGAGAAAGGATTGAAGAGTATTGTTACCGATTTGGTGAAATGAGGGGTAATAGAGGAAATCACAGGCAGTACATGTAACAGCCCGATCCTTCCATTTTATAAAAAAGGAGGTAATGAGGTACCATACCGTTTCATAATTGATCTACGAGCATTAAATAAGGTAGTACATCCACAATTTCCTCGAGTGCCAGACGTCACTACAATATTGACAATGATACCTGTTTCAGCAGAATATTTTAGTGTAATAGATTTGAAGAACGCATTCTTTAGTATTCCAGTCGACAAGGACAGTAGATACTTGTTCGCATTCACATTAGGAGGACGATCATTTACATTTACACAGATTCTGCAAGGTTACACGGAAAGTCCAAGTATTTACAGTAGAGCATTAAAAGAACAACTAGACATGCTGAAATTACCCGTGGGTTGTGTACTTTTGCAATACATAGACGATTTATTGCTAGCTGCAGACACAGAGGAGATTTGTAAAGAAAGCACTGTATTACTACTGTCACACCTAGCGGCACATGGCCATAAAGCTAGTTTGAAGAAATTTCAGTATAATCGAGAGGAGGTAGTTTACTTAGGCTACCTACTTTCGAAAGGAGGGAGAAGACTAACGCCAGAACCCATAGAAAGTATTTCTTGTATGTCTATTCCAAAGACACAAAAAGCAGTCAGAGCCATAATAGGCATGGCTTCATATTGCCGACAATGGATTGGTAATTTTGCATTGATTGTGAAACCATTAGTGAATTTGACTAGAAAAGATGCGGTTATGCCTTTGCAGTGGGATGAGGAATGTCAGAGAGCATTTGATGGATTGAAACTGCATTATGCTCGGCTCCAGTTTTGGGAACGCCAAACTATAAGAACATTTTCAGACTATTTGTGTGTGAAAGTGAAGGATGTGCATTGGCGGTTTTGACACAGGAACAAGGTGGAAGAAATAGGCCGTGCGGCTATTTTTCATCTGCGCTGGACCCTGTAGCGCGCACTACCACGATGTTTGCGATCTGTCGCGGTGGCTGCTGCGTCAGTGAAACAAACGGAAGGGATGGTATTGGGGCACACTTTAATTCTGATGGTGCCACATGCCATAGACGTTCTATTAAATAGGACACAGACGCAACACCTCACCTCTGCTAGATTGACAAGATATGAGATTATCTTGTTCGCGCCCCAAATCCAAATTATGAGGTGTAGCGCTTTGAATCCTGCAGAATGAATGCCATTAACCATAAAAGAAATTGTGAAGAATGAATCACCCCCCCGCGATTGCTTAATGGTCATTGAGGAAGAAACCAAGGGGAGAGTCGATTTAAGTGATATTCCACAGAAAGAGCCGGATGGAGAGTTATTTTGTGACGGCTCATGTTTTAAATTACCAGATGGCACGACAACTGCTGCATACCCTATCACTACCCTAGAGAGTGTTGTAGAAAGTAAAAGAATCCCCTATAATTCAGCACAAGCCGCGGAAATAATAGCAGTAACCAGAGCCTGCGAGATTTCTGGAAATTTGAATGTGAATATATATACTGATAGTCAGTACACGTTTGGAGTGGTTCATAACTTTGGACAACTCTGGGCTGAGAGAGGGTTTCTGATATCACATGGTGCCAGAATTCAACATGGCCCTTTGATTGTACGATTGCTGTCTGCACTCACGTTTCCAAAGCGCCTAGCAATAGTGAAATGCGAGGCACATAAAATAGTAACATGCAAAATAGGAGAGGGAAACGCGTTTGCAGACAGGATTGCAAAACAAACTGCCACTGATTTAAATACCAAGATGATGACGGTTCAGACAGAGGAAGTACCCTGTATGATAGAAGATGGAGTTGCGACTGTCAAAGAATTGCAGGCCGAGGCTACGGCCGATGAAATACAGGGATGGGCAGAGGGATCTGCTGAGTTGGATTTGGAGGGTTGTTGGGTGGACAAGGGAACTAGAAACTGGATGTTGCCAAATTCATATGTGACTGCAATGGTCACAATGGCCCACAGACCTACGCACATCTGTGCCAAGAAAATGATACGGCACCTTTCTATAGTATGGCAGAATGCAAACATAAAAAAGAATGCAGAAAGGTTGGTGCAGAACTGTATCACGTGTTTATAACACAATGTAGGAAAGGGAACAGTGACACCAACAGGAAGTTTTGGCCCGCCCTCCATGCCGTTTAAGGTAGTTCATTTTGATTTCATAGAGATGGAAAGGTGTCAAAACTTAAAATACATCTTGGTGGTAATCTGTGCATTCAGTAAGTGGGTGGAGGCATATCCTTTAAAAGACTGCACAGCGATGACTACGGCAAAAGTAATGTTGAAGGAGTATTTTTCCAGATTTGGCTTGCCCCGTGTCCTATGGTCCGATAATGGACCACATTTTGTGGGTGCAGTGGTGTTACAGATATGTGCAGGTCTCCAGATTGATAAGAGATTCCACAGTTCAAGGCATCCGAGTTCTGCCGGTCTTGTGGAGAGGCACATCGGGATACTTAAATCAAAGATTAGCAAGATTTGTGCGGGAAGCAAGTTGAGTTGGGTGGATGCATTACCAATAGCACTATTATGCATGCGTACGTCTGTACAGGCTAAAACTGGGCTCTCCCCATACGAGATCATAATAGGGAGGCCGGCAAATGTATGGTGCGCACCTCAGCCAAAACGACTCAGTGAGATAGAACATCCTGTGCTTTGTACTTATTGTGGCCTTTTAATGCAGAAATTGCATTTGATTCATCAGCAGGTGCAGGAGGCATTACCCGTGCGGTATACAGGTCCAGGGCACGTGCTGGAGCCAGGAGACTGGGTGCTGCTGAAAAGCTTCGGCGCGGGACCTATCATGTACTTTTGGCAACGCAGACGGCAATAAGGGTGGATGGAAGGAAGTCGTGGATCCATGCCACCCATGTCAAGAATATTCCAACTGCAATGAAAGACTTGCCTGACACTGATGACCGGAAAGAGACAGCAGTCGCAGAAACAAAAGAAACTGTTGCCAGTGTGCAGCCACCTGATCTGCCAAAACGTGAAGTGAAACTCGAAACAAAGCCTGAGACGATTGCCAAAGAGGGGGAAGGGCAAAGAGTGCCCCAACGTTGCCCAGCAGAATCGACATCACTGCTGACCGACGTGAAATCTGCCTTGCAGATACCAGCAAAACCAAATTGTGTACCCCTTTGGCACCCACCAGCACTTGCCAGCATGCCAAAGACCGAATCTACATCATTGGCGCAGCGCACACCCGCACCTGCAGAAGCGCCACAGACTGACTTCAAGCCTGAATCTGAAAGTGCACCGGCACTGTTCACGGATCATACGATACCAGGAGCAAGGCGATACAACCTGCGGCCTCGGAAGACAAAGTGATCCGCATTCTTTTTCTTTTGGTGTTTATGTCAACCTCCGGTTCAGCTCATGGACGGAGAAGGAACCAGGGGTGTAGAGGAGAGAAGCGTGAGAATTGTGCAAGTCGGACAATTCAAGACTCGCGGTTCCTCGGTGCGATCATAAAAGTACATGTGTCCGGAACCAGAGCGGACAAGCTGGGCGCACATGGTACTATGACAAGTGAGATAATTGATTAACAGTACATGTGTCTGGAACCAGAGCGGACGAGCTGGGCACACATGATACTGAGGCGAAAACTGATCAAAGATCCTCTGAGCAGTATAAGAAGGGACAAGTGATCTCGCCTAAAAACGAATAATCGAATCCAGGCTGAATAAAAAAAAAAAGGACAGGCAAAACCTGAACTGTGAGAATTCCATTGAACTTATAGACATCAGAGCAAGTGCGACAAAGAGAGATATCCACACCGAACTGTGATAAGGAACAAGAAGGACGATGAGAAACATGCCGGGACCGGTTCCAGTCTCCTCCTGCACCACCACTGCTGAAAATGAGTCCGTTATAAAGACTATAAGTTTAAGAAAAACGCATGGTAAAACAAATTGTATGCTGACACTAACGATAATAATGTGCTTTATGAGCGTGGTAGCACCAATATCGACAGGCCTAATATTATGGTGGGTAGAAACAATACACCCATTAGAAATGTTTTTACCGATAATTAATATATCCACTACTGAAAGCCCGGTTCAGGTGATCACTTATATCCTACCCACAATGGAAGAAAAACACAGGGAAGGTTTTGGAAATAACACCTTACTTTCGATAATGAACATGACACATGCAATCCTGAAGAAAACAAACTGCTGGGCATGTGCCCATTTACCACAGCATGCCGGAAAAGGAATAGGGTGGTATGTGCAGCCATTACCATTAAGTTCTGCATGTAGTGCATCTTTAGGTGCAATGTTCTATGGGAAGTGGAATGAGAGTAATACGGGTCAATTAGACAGAACCAACATGAATGAGTTTGAGGAGATAATAATGAAGCCTCTGGGTTGTTCCATTTTCCATAAAGCACAAGTAATAGCCCCAGAGCCCACGAGGAAAAGCACACGAAAGATAACACGACAAAATAGACGAGATAGATTGTCCCCGCCAGAAAAAACATCTGTAATGACGTTTCGTGTAAGAACAGAAGGGAACAAAGATGCGATTCCCCCATCTTACACGGTGAATTATAGCCCAAGAACTGTCCCATTTTGCCTGAAAAAGAAAGGATCTTTTTCGGTCGGAACATATACTGGTTGTATGAATACGGTGGTACTAAAATGGGAAATAGAACTAGTATACTTAGGTGATCCAGTTTATTTTATATGTGGAGAGAAAGCATACCCTTGGTTGCCCAGAAACTGGGGAGGTACATGTTATCTCGGGCTATTGTTCCCAGGAGTATTCCTCTTGGAAACAGCAACCATGCCAAATTATCCAGAACTAGAGTCAAGAGGACTGACGAAGGTGTTTTAATAGCAACTTATGTAGCAAAATTATTCATTCCATTCTTAGGACAGATAGTGAACTCCTATAATATAAGGCAATTGTCCAGAATCCTAAAGAATACAATAAACACAACAACAGATATATTATTTAACATGACGTTGGAAGAAAGAGGAATCAGGTTAATGACGCTGCAAAATAGAATGGCTCTCAATGTGATCCTGGTTGATCGTGGGGGAATTTGCAAAATAGTGGGATCAGCATGTTGCGTTTATGTCGATGACTATTCCCCCACGATCTTTGAAGCAATAAAGAAAATGCATGTTCTAAGCTCTGAACCCCCCACGGGAGAAGGGAGCTGGGAAATAGGATCTTGGTTTTGGGGAATACTACGATCTTGGGGATGGAAGTTGATCTCAATACTAGTAGTGGTGTTCGGAATATTCCTAACGTGTTGTTGTTGTATACATTGTGTGTACCCATAGTTTGTGCAGAGGTGTGTACGGAAGGATGCATGCAAATGATAACAAAGAAAAAACAACCTCATGATCGAACTAGCTCAGACCCAAATGAGATGAGAGTAATGAGAGAGTTGATAGCAATAGATATTAATGAAGGCAATGATGACCACGATAGCATGCAAGACTCAGACATAAGTGCTTCAGATTCATCATCATTAGAGGAGGTTTCAGTAAATAGATGAGACGTTTGGCAGACAGCCAAAGGAGGGTTTGTCAGTCTAGAAATCTAATTTGAGACCGCAAACGCATTTTGGTGGCCGTGGGCCAACCGTCTCATGCACGATACGACAGAATATAGGTTTTCGAGTTTTCTAATGAACGCCCATTTTGATGTAACAAGAATTGCCATTTTGTTTTCTAACCATTGCTCATTGCTTTCTGTTCCTATTGCTTCGCAGTATATTTTCTGCTTACACTGCTTGACTGTGGAATATTGTTGTCTGTATATGAAAAGGACAAGGCCACAGGGCCGAGAGGATAACAAGAGTTTTGCTGAAACACAAACGTAGGCAGCGCCAGGAAGAATGCCCGGCTCCCTCCTTAATGTAGCCTTGAAGCAGAGCCGCAGGGCATTTAATCATTTCACAGCTGCCAGCCAGTCTCGTTATATGGTAGAATATGTTAGAATAATACTGCTAAAGGCTTGAATTATGCTTTTCTAACGGCCCCCCTTTGCTGAGCCCGCTAAAAGCATGTCGGCTCCCAGGACACGAATAGCACCTGATAGATAGCAAGGTCCGGAATGCAACTCCCCCCTGTACGTAGTTCGCTTCCAAGAAAAGAAGCGCTGTGTTCTATTCAATAACCGAAAGATGCCTACGCACTCACAAATTGCAAATTGTTACTAGAATAGATGTTTGAAGGTGTCATAGTGGTCGGAGATGTCCATCATCACACCAAGTTCAAAGAAACCCAATGAAGAGGGGTATTATACATGTCATAGCTGATTGTTTGATATGCATTTTGTATATATGTAACTGATGTACGTAATTCACTCTCTTGCGTCCCTCGAGGTCTAGAGAAACACGTCGCAGGGCGTGAGACCGAGTTGGCCAACTGAGACTTTTGCTTTACAATAAAACCCTAGCTTTCGGAATACAACCTCGTGTCTGGCGTCTCTATCGTGTGTGGTGACCCGCCTTGTTTCCATAGACGTCAGGGTCCCCTAGGGGCCCCTTTCAATGGGTGCCGGACCCAGGGGCAACTCTGGCGACAGCCGTGCTGGTATTACCAGCACACCTACCGCCAGGGTTGTAATGAGGCCCACTGTTTCAATAGTACTCAAGGGGGTGCTTTGTGTTAAAATGTAAGTAAATTGTGATATATTCAGCAACAATTATCAAAATCACTAACTGCATAGTTAAGTAACTCATCAAACTGGTCCACATTGGCCAAAATGGTGGCCCATTTTGACGGGCCCACATTAGCATTTTACATTTTTGGTACTGGCATTGCCCTATAGCCCAGTGCAAGCATGGCGGCTCATCCATTATGGAGGAGCTAAGGAGCCAGCCCAATGAAACAGTGAGCACTCCCTCAGCTGCTTTTTCCAGCTGATGGACTGCTCCTGGGCTGGCTGAACTGTCAAAGGGAAAACAGTTTCCCTTTGACAGTTCAGTTTAGTTCCCCAGCCGCATGTGCTCACTGGGCCATACAAGTGCTGGGGCATTTTGCTTCGCCAGCATTGCATAGCTCATTGAAAATGCTGGCTGGGGCACTTCATGTCTGTATGTCCGAGGAGGAGCTCCTACGCCTCCTCGCACATACAGACAGAGCAGCCTGGAGCAGGGCGTTTCAGCACCCACACGCAGGCCAATGCAGAAGGTACGTTTATGTTCATTGTTTTTATTAAAACATGTGTATGGATGTGTGTATGCTTATGTTATGAGTGAATGTATGGTGATGGATGCTCGTGTCAATGATAGAGTGATTGCTGTATAAATGTTCAGCGCCTTGCATACACACGTAATCATGTTGATTGTGTTAGGCCCAGTGGGGCCCAGGGGACAGGGATGGTATCTTTTTACTGGACATCTATTACAGATGTCCAGTAAAACATGTCATGCCTGCCCCCTGGACCCCCAGCACCAATTGAAAACTGTTTGGCTATTTACCCATTTTATTTGTTAAAAGTATGCTCTACAATGCAACATTTTAACCCATTATTTAAAAAACCTTCACAGGGGGAAACCCCCCCGAGCCCCTCTTTATTGGTTCTGGCTCCCTCACTATGCTCGGTCGCTATGGCATTTTTGGGGGAAATAGTTATGCCCCTCCAATTAAAAAAATCACGAGCCACCACTGGCCCTCAGACTGTGTTGGAAACGAGATGGGGGGAACCCACGTACTATGGTGGGAGCACAATGGTTGGGAACCATGGGATAGTGGTGGGAGCAGAGTGGGGAGAACCAAGGCTGTGTGATGGGTTGCGGAGAGACCAGGGACTGGGTAGGAGTGGGATGAGGGAGCCCAGCGACTGTGATGGGAGCAGGTGACGTAGTGCACTATATACTGTCCATTTGGCATTTCTGGGGGGTCCCGATATGCCCAAATTTTGCTCAGGGGGGCCCCAGCCAAGAAAATTTGAAGGCCACTGGCCTAAGGTGAACTGCCATATGCCCCGCCCCTGAGCCTCACATCACCAAACCTAGTGATATTGTCCGCCTTTCTCGGAGACGTTCCTGAGCAGCGTACCCAAACGTGCCCAGTCATCACCTACGTGACGTGACGCAGAACCTGAAAATCAACACACAACTTCTCACAACACAGCACGACACAATTCGGAATACTAAACTGTACTTTAAAAAGAAACAACAATACTGTACAATTTGTAAAGTACTTTTATTTCACAATAAACAATCCGACAACATCCGACTATTGCCATATTCAATCAAATTTGAAATGTCTTTCTTCGCTCGCGATCCAAAATGTTTATCGTGAGTCACATGCTGTTCTTTTTGCGCACACCAGGTGTTCGTTTTGGATAAAAGAAGTGCTTGGTTTGCACAGTGAATTCCAGGGCTTGTGCATCAACTTGGGGTTAGACCACCGTAAAGGATGTTATGTTGCTCCTAATCACTAGTACAGCGTAAGGGCATATCTGCCCTTGCCGATCGTCCCATAAAACTGTCAAACACATCCAGTTGTTCACAAGTAGCTGGAGCTGCTGATTAAAAAATCTGTCAGTTGGCATCTGGAATCTATGACAATCGCAAAATGGCAAAATGTACCTGTTTCGGAAACATAATAGAAATATATCTCACTAGCCGATCTTTATTACAATTTGCTTCAGAGAACATCACTATGTAGTCTGATCAACTCTAAACGGCATACGCAAGCTGATGCTACAATTCTATGCGCTCATACATGGCATTTTAATGAAATATTAGCATTGAACCTGGAAGTCCACATGCATATCAATGCTGGCCTGCCCATCTGGACGGTAGAAAGAACATTACACACAAAGGTTATACTTGTGTTTCATTATAATATTCCACACAGAACAAACAAGTACAATGTAACCCACAAATAATGCTCCGCTAATGATAAGTTGATGCTTGTTCGAGTATAAAATCATCCAAAATTAAACTAACATTACATCCACCATTCCCATTCTCTTGGCGTAATTCAGACCGTAAGGCAGACTCTGTTTGCACCAACAATTTTTCATAAGCTGAATTTACATGTTCCTTAGTCCACTTTTTGAATACATGAACCTCATCATATCTTACATTGTAACAACCCCCCTTCATTCAATTCCTTTCGGAATGGTCCCTTTCTCTCAAGGTCAAAAAACAATTGAACCTTATATTATGTGTCCGATGCGTGGGCTTCCTGAGCTCACAAACAAAAATTCAAAGCTGGTGACCTTCACTCAGAATCAAAATACATTCTTACTTTGCAATAACTGTAATTCTCATGCACGTGCAGGGCGGTCTTTGCATCAGGCAGTGCAGGTGGCTGCCTGAGGTGCCAACTGTAGGGGGCGCCAGTCTGACTCCATTATTACTTTAATTACATTTTAATTCAGACATGAATAGCCCTTTCTTTGTCGCTCTCTGGGTGTAGCAGAAGCACATCAATTTATAAACATCAAGCATTTTAATTAAGAGTGTAAAATAACCTGAAATTACTTCTATTTAATATTAATAAATATAAGGCACCAATATAAACCAATATAAATAATATAGAAGAACAGGCATTCGGAATATAGTATTACTCTGTAATACCACAAGGTAAGGTTGGCGCTGCAGACTGCAGAAACAACAATCCCACATGGGTCTATTGCTAGAAACACTTTGACTCTTTTTTGTGTACCCTCTACTTCAATGTTGAAGTAGGGCGCATTCTGTCATTGCAAAGTTTCCTTACCCCTTAGCAGTGGGTACTGTATCACTTCTCTTCACGGTGCCTTTAGCCTGCAAGCTTCACTCATTTTCAAGTTGATTGCATTATTTCAGTGACAACACAGATGGTGAGACATAAACCTAAATGGTGGACTTGTAAACATAGATTGTAAGTCAATTAACCACTTCTTGCGGTCCTGCACAGGACTGTTCACGAACATCCTAACTGTTTGCACTTTCAGGACAAAAAACACTTGTTTTTTGATTCTTGCAGCCATATCCCATCCCATCCTCATCACCCCTCACCTCCCCAGAGATTATTTGATAAGTTTGACAAGTGCAATGTTGTGTTTTTTAATATGTTTATACTGCGATATCCATGGACACCAAGCACGGATACAAGATGTTGGGAGTTTCCAAAAATCTGACGCACTTCACGCTCTTCACCATCCAATCAGGGGACACGTCGCATGTCTGCGGACATGACGTGAGCCAATTAGCCAATTGGTGTCCTGCTTGCGGAGCGAACAGGGAAGTGTGTCCACAGAGCGGGTATAGATAATACTAATTTTTTGTGACTTAATTTCTGGTTGTTTTAAAAAAAAACTACCAGACGGATTTTCACCAAATTTAAAAAAGCACGCTTTCAGGACCAACCGGCTGCTCCTGCCGCAAATTTGGTGAAAATCCATCCAGCGGTTTGGGCTGTAGGCTTGAGCAAAGTTTTCTTCCTCATTCAGTCTATGGGAAAAAAAGACATTTTGGGACCCCCGTTATAACTTTCCCCCCCTGCACCAAACCTCACCAAACTTTGGAAAAGAATTCAGAGTGGGCCATATACTTTGCAAAGTTTGGTTTGGATTCATCCAGGGGGAGCGAAGTTATAAGCCGCCCAAAAAAGTGCTCTTCTTATGGGTTTAGCAACTTAACCATAACTACAGGGCCATTACCGTTGCCGTGTAATACATATAGAGCATATCATTTAACAATCCCTTATGGAAAAATTGGCCTGCAATTAGATACTTCTCGTTCAAAGTACATAATGCAGTGATGGCACAGATGTTTGTAATGTTCCCATTCCCCATTTAACCTAACCAGGGCAAGTGTGCATGCTTTTTTATTTAAGGAAGGCAAGCATCGATGTGCAGGTGAGGTCAAGCTTTGAGCCATATGAAAAGGTACCTTTGTACCTGCAAGTATTCTGAAACCCAGTTCACCTGAGTGGGAAATGTTTGCAGGTAGTGTCCATAGACGAAACTGGAATACCCCATCATTTTGACAAGTGCTCACAATTAAGGTATATTACTTTGCTGAAACAGCTCATGCATGTTAAATGAGCCATCTGCTCATGGTGGAAGCATAACATTTGTCCACTTATTGAATCAACAGTTTTCCATGTTCATTTTGATTGTCTTGGAAAAAGGCGCGTATGTCATTTGGGGGTCACCATTTAAGTCTGACATACTGTTGTATAAATGCTCTACTGTTTCTCCCTCAATACACAACATCAGTTATATGTTGTTTTAAAATGACATTGTCAGAGAGGAACACTTTTTATTTTTTAAGGTGGAGGCTCCTGGACAGAAGGAATGTGTGTGTTTGAATGTTCTGGGTGGGCGTGGCCCTCTCTGGAGACTGCAGCGAGAGTGGATGTAAGAGAAGGTGTATGAGTGAGTGACTGGTGAGTGAATGAATATGATAGAATATGATAGTGTGTGTTTGAATGTTCTGGGTGGAAACATGGAAACAAGATGTTAGATGCATCTGTCTGAAGGTCATGTGCCATCACTTCCCGTGATGTCACCTGGGGGTGGGATCAAATTACACCACTTACTGTGATGTCATCAGAGGTCAACGGTCATGTGATGTCACGCCCACTACCCCAGGCATTTTGGTGAAGTCCCTGGAAAAAGGTCTTCCTAACTGCAGATCCTTTCAGCATGTCCTACTAAAACAGCCTCAATGATTTTGAAATGTAGGAATCCTAGATTATTAATTTAAAATAAAGAGTTTGGAAGGAAGGTTGGTTTAGGTTTAATATTGCACTTCATTATTTGTTTATCCTGGGACTTCCACTGTAATAATATGACCGTATATATGAGGTAAGGGTAATTATGACCGGATTCAGAATTGGCTATAAATTGGGCAACGGTCATTATCTCAAGCAATAATGACCACACATTTTTCAACAAAGAATTTATTTTCTTTGCT
Source organism: Ambystoma mexicanum (assembly GCF_040938575.1). Taxonomy (NCBI): domain Eukaryota; kingdom Metazoa; phylum Chordata; class Amphibia; order Caudata; family Ambystomatidae; genus Ambystoma; species Ambystoma mexicanum. The sequence continues at coordinate 838,363,764 of NC_090936.1, forward strand.
CCTCCCCCTTCACCTCTTTCTCTCCTCCACCCTTCTATAAACCAGAAGGGAAAATATGTCAATGTTTTTTCTTTTCATATATTTTCTTTAGTCTCCTGTAGCACATGCCAAGTAAGCATGCCTGCAACCGTTGTTTTAACTGGAGCGGAGGCTTGCCCTGCCTGCTCGCCCCCAGTGATCGTCCCCATCTCACCTGATGCCGTCAAACCTGTAATCCCAGTTGCCTGGGCATTGTCCACCATTGTTGTCACACATGTTCCCAAATGGGCCACTACCGCCATCCCAGTGGCCCCAACCCACCCCAATTCTCTCCCCGGTATACCCAGATTTGTTAATCCCCCAGCCGGCCCCACTGATGGTGCTCCCTCTCCCTGAGATATTGTGGTGTGTCCATTTATAGCTGCTCAATCCTGCTGCTGTGACCCCCCTGGCAATTCCCACAGTATTGTCCGGCGGCCACCCCATGCTCCCTCCCTGTGCACATGCTGCAGCGGCATCACACCCAAAACCTATCTTCTGCCAATTGTTCCCTCCACAGGCAACCCACTGACCTGCTCCCCCATTTTCCCAAGGGGCCCCACCTCTGGTGCCCCCCCACTTGTTTATTCCTGTATTGAATCCCCCTGGCCTGGTTGGTGGTGGCAATGCTGGGGGTTGTGCCCCAAGTCCCTGGGGGCCCTGCATTACTTGAGGTCCCTAACCCATTTGCTGCTTATACCGGGGTGTGTGAATACCCCGCTAACACTGGGTCAGCAGGCATTCTGCCACCACCCCGCCTTTTCTTAGCCTGAGGAAAGGCATCCCTGGGTGCCACGTTTTCTTCCTCTGTGTCGACCCCCACCCCATTCTCGACTCATTCTGTCCCCCATATACCCTTAACCCTGCTCCCCAAGAAAAAAACTGGCCTGGATTAGCCCATCCTGAATGGGACTTGTTGGCATGTGGGATGTAGGTTTTGCAATAGGGGAATCATGATAAAGAAATGTGAACCACCTGGCTGGGCTAAAGCTATCCACCTCATTGTTTGAAGCGGATCGGAATGCACATCCAAATGTCACTCCCCTGCCGCAGCTGTTTTTGCTTGATTGCTTAATCGGTTGTTACTTGTGTGCATTGTGTCCTTTCCAGGGGTGCTCACAGCATGCACTTACCGGCATGATCCTCTGCTGTAATGTGCTTTGAATAGTTTACAGTGGATGTGAGTGCCTCATTGCTGGGAGGGCCTACCGCAAGATGTGCCTGGTTGGAGAGACACAGGCACTGCATTTTTTTGCAGACATGAACGTAGGGACCAGACAACCTTTTGCAGTTGCCGTGTCTCCTTTTGCAAATTGTTGGTATCTTCTGCTTGAGTCCAGTGTGTTTGTTTTGGGTGAGCCAAGACTGCAACTCCCAGGATGCTTTAGTTTGGTGCATGAATGCCTACAATAGTAAAAAAGCTGTGCATTAAAATTGAGCCTTGTGGTTCAAACTTTACCTGAATTGGATCTACTTCTTTTTAATTGTATATTTTATCTGGGAGTTTTTAAATTTCACTGAATTGCCTTTCAAACCCCATGATTTTCAGACATTGTGTTAGAGTTAGATAATTTAGTTTAGTCAATTTGCACGTGTCTAGGGAAATTAACTATATATATATATATATATATATATATATATATATAAATATATATATACATTCAGTGAAAAAAACTTTGTTACAGGGACGTTATGGTTCCAAGTAAAACCGGAAAACCCCGGAAATTCGCCAGTTATGGTAAGCAAAGCTACCATAACTCGCGCCACCACCGTGCACTGCTAAGACTAACACCCAGGACATCAAAGATGGCATCACAAATGTCATTGAAGACATCACTGATGACATCACAAGTGCATTTACTTTTCATAAAAAGTCTGTACAAGGGGTTCTCATTGTAATGTTGATAAAATGTCAACGGTCATTGGAATAAATATCATGAGGTACGTAGTGCATTAAGCAATGCAGTGATACAGATAGCATTCTATAAGTTCTTTATTATACTAAGATACTCATGTAGAAACACAGGAATTGTGTGGAGCATACATGGTGGAGGTGCAATATTAATAACCTTGCCATGTTGAATAGTGAAATGATAAATGCTTTCTTATTAGAGTTTTGTGTTCTCTAAAATATTTAATAAGTAGCTAATAAAACCCAGTTTCTATATAATTGCATTGTTGCAAACAAAACAGAAACAGACATCAACATATTGAAAGATGAGCATATACAGGGTAAATTAAGTAAAAAAAGCAGTATTACCAGACAATCTTCATAACCTAACTGATTATCTTCATGCACAGAAATGATTGCTCTGCTTCAAAGCTACTACTAAGTATCACATAATGTGACTGGACCCTAAGGAGAGTAGTGTGAATAAAATGTATACAAATATGAGTATATGCAGGGAAAGTACAGTAATAAAAAAACAGCAGAAATATAAAAATATGTTGATAACCTTACTGATTATCTTCATACATACAAAGCATTGCTGTTTTCCAAGTCTGTGTTTTCCCCTATGCATATGTTTCATATGCTGTGAGTGAACCCCAAGTGAATTACTGTAAGAACATATTTGAAGTATAAGTCTACAAATATAGTACTTTTTGATTTTTTAGTTCCGACTGTTACTGGCCTAGATATTACAGTAAAGGAAAGAAGAGGGAGCCAGATATGTGATGTCATCAGTGATGTCATCAATGACATTTGTGATGTAATCTTTGATGTCCTGGGTGTTAGTCTTAGCAGTGCACAGTGGTGGCACAAGTTATGGTAGCTTAGCTTACCATAACTGGCGAATATCATGGGTTTTTCGGTTTTACTTGGAACCATAACGTCCCTGTAACAAAGTTTTTATTACTGAATTTCATGGGTTTTTAGTAGCACAATTTAACCATAACTTCCCTTTAACAAAGTTTTTTTACTGAGTTTCATAGGTTTTTAATAGCGCAACTTAACCATAACCTCCCTTTACCAAAGTTTTTTTTTTACTGAATATAGATATACATAGTGTGAATTTGATAGGTGTTTACTAGGATTCCCTTACTTTATATACATGTAACGTAGAATAAACTGAACCCCCTGCTGGTGATTTTGATGTCCACAGACAGACGCGGACAACATCAACACTACCCAAAAACACATGCGCTATCATAGATTGTTGTATCATGCCATATAAACACTGAACACGTTCAAAAAGCAGCACATGGACACAGTATATGTAATAATAAATAAGAAGTGGAACCTATATATGTAAGACATCAACCGTCCATTTAAATAGCACATGTATTAGAATGGAATATACCAAAACAAAAAAAGATATGCCTCCAACATAATTACCTCACAGAAACTGCACAGCAAGAAGCAACAGCAGACCTACACAACAGTAACAACAACATTTACCAGAAACTAGTAAGTAAACTTAATGTTTCTTATATATTTCTAAACTTTCTATATTAGATACACTAAAAGTAATATATTTCTTTTCACAGAAATGTCCAGTACTTTGGAATGGCTTGAAGAAAATTTCCCATATGATGAAATGAGTGACGACAGTGATACTAATTGAAGACACTTCTGTATATAGGCCAATTAATAACCATTACTTTATGTGCACTTAACACATTTTTGTTTTAACAGACCATACAAAAAGTGAAAATAATATAGCAAAAGAGACATTAGAAAATGCTCTGCAGCGAATGGATTGAAAAATGGATATGCTAATGAAAAATGTCAATCTTTTAAAACATTTTGTGGAGGACCACATAAAAGAAAACTTTAAATATAATTGTCCCACATGTACCCGTCCCCCTCTCCATGTCCCAGTCAACTATCCCCAAACCCTCACCACCAAGAAAAACTTTATGATGAGACTTCCATCCCTTCATCCCCTCCCATCCATCCTCTCCAAACCCCTAATTCCCCTGTATTTGTGTCAGTTTCTGCTTCCCACTCTCTTTCATAAATTTTATATTTGTATATAATAATAAAATATGTGTGTTGTTACTTCAATCCTCTGTGCCTTATTTTTTTTAAAAGGCAGTTAAGGTGTCCGCAGACAGCGTGGGTGTCTGGGATGTCCGTAATTAACCAAAATGGAGGTGTCCTAAGGATACTATACCTGCCCGTACTGTCCGCAAATAAAATGGAAATGTTCTTAGAACACATTTGATATCCGGGATGTCCACAATTAACCAAAATGGAGGTGTCCTAAGAACATTATGCCTGTCCGTAATGTCCGCAATCCAAATGGAACTGTTCTTAGAACACACTCGATGTCCAGGATGTCCGGATTAACCAAAATTGAGGTGTCCTAAGAACACTCTGCCTGTCCGTACTGTCCGCAATCAAAATGGAACTGTTCTTAGAACATACTCGATGTCCGGGATGTCCGCAATTAACCAAAATGGAGGTGTCCTAAGAACACTATGCCTGTCTGTACTGTCTGCAATCAAAATGGAACTGTTCTTAGAACACACTCGATGTCCGGGATGTCCGCAATTAACCAAAATGGAGGTGTCCTAAGAACACTATGCCTGTCAGTACTGTCGGCAATCAAAATGGAACTGTTCTTAGAACACACTCGATTTCCGTACTATCCGCAATCAAAATGGAACTGTTCTTAGAACACACTCGATGTCCGTACTATCCGCAATCAAATTGGAACTGTTCGTAGAACACACTCGATGTCTGGGATGTCCGCAATGAACCAAAATGGAGGTGTCCTAAGAACACTATGGCTGTCCGTACTGTCTGCATTCAAAATGGACCTGTTCTTAGAACACATTCGATGGCCGGGATGTCTGTAATTAACCAAAATGGAGGTGTCCTAAGGACACAATACCTGTTTGTACTATTTGTAATTAAAATGGGAGTGTCCACACTGTCCGTAGAGCAGTTACGCACATGCACATCACACCCATAGGTTCTACGAATATCGCGCCTGTCTGTAACTGTCCATTGCATGTGTGTCGCACTTTTAATTAGTTTGAGGACCCAAACGCTGTCCATAGAGCACCAGCGTGCATGCGCACAACTGTCCCTGCACATTTGGTGTGCTGTGGACAGCCGTCCCATTCGCGAACGTTCCCGTGAGGTCATCATGTGACTGCACCCACGCTGAGCATGTGTCCTTATTTGCGGACACTGTCTGGGTACCTGAACATTTTAAACGTAGTTTTTTGGACAATACAAAGTATTTTACAGTGACAGTTCACCATTGCACATGTCCCAGACAATGTCCCTGGTGATCTACATACTTTTTGTAACTTTTTGAGCCTTTTTCTGGAGTTCGATGCGTCCGCAGTCTCCCGGTTGTCCGCGTAGCGCACCCCAACACGCCTATAAAAGACCACACCATAGAATTGCTTCTCATTGTGCTTCTGACTACCTGACAGAACATTGCTTCGACTTGTATTCACTGCATTGCTGCTGACTTTTGCCTGCTGTCCTCCAGATTGCGACCATGGCTGCTTCATCACCACCCCCTTGCTCTCTGCTACCACCACCTCCCAAGGGTCTGCAGAGGGGAACAGGCGTGTGGATGCAGAGGAGATGGATGAAGAGGATGAAGAGAATGAGGTAGTGGAAGTCCCTACTACAAGCACTCGCTGTGAATCTTGGCTGTGGTAGTTATTTACCATAGAGTGCCAAAAGCTCATGCGAATAAGGTCACCTGCAATCAGTGCCACATAGTGCTGAGTCGTGGAAGGCCTGGTTCGTATAGCTTTGGTACGACATCAATGACACGACACCTAAGGTCGTTCCACGGTGGGGCTATTCGAGAGTTTGTACCTTGCAATAAACATAGTAGGTTGAGTTCCTCTACAGCATCCTACGTTTCCGCTCCTGTAACCACAAGAGACACTCCTGTGGGACAGCACATCCCTCCAGCTGCCTCACAACCATTCATGATTCTGTTGACCCTTACCTTTTGAGGGTCACAACATTGTGTATGTACTGCAACGCAGTACTCTGCATGGGGGAGAATCTTCGGAGTGCTTTCAAGACTGCAGTCAAGGAGCATGAGAAGGTCTGCCCACTACCTGAATAAGGCCCACTCTACATCTTCCTCTCTCCACCTGCCCTTTCTTATCCCCGTGGTTGGTGTCTCTTCCTTACCTTCCTTTCCCCTGCTTTCCTTGTGTGTCATGTTTAAAAAACTGAAAAAATATAAGCCAAAACCAAAAGAATATGCTCTTTTCACAGCTACCTTTTTACAGTTTAAAAATAGAAGTGACAAATAAATAGTGTAGGGCCCTGTGCATTTTTAGAAGTCTACGGACAGTCCACAGACATTTATTTTTTTGGGTGTGCTGCCCTATTGGAACCACTGCACCTTTCTATGGGAAGAAGTGGTGGCTCTGAAAAGAGCCTTTTGGTGGTGTTTTTTTGTGTTTCAAAACTTCAGATGATTAACACCTACTGCAAAATGTATTAATGTAATTACAAAAAAGGTTGCAATGCATTTTGTATATTTCATAGAAAAATCTGATTGCCAGCATAAGTAAGATGCACTCCATCTCTGCGAAAAATGTATGTGCTACAAAATATAATATTTTCATTGTGAAAAGAGGACATGCCAACATCTCTTAAAAAGGCACAAATAGCCTTATTGACATTGCACCTCACTTTCTCCATTTGTGGACCAAATGAAGAAGAACGCAGCGACATTTGTCTCTACGCAACACGAGAAAAAAATACTTGGGAATTTGGAAACATGTTCATGACCATCCCAAGTCCTTCTTTCATTGCAAATTTCAAAGAAATTCCAGACACATGTCCTAAACTGTTCCCTCCACAATGAATAATAATTATTTCTGGATAACGCTGTGTCAACAAAGTAGCACAGAGAGGTACCAAATCCAGCCACTTCATTCCACGCACTCCATGCCAGTGCACTTCCACATGAGGGAATCCAAGATGTGAAGCCACTCCACAGCGTTCTGCATGCACCTCCAACCAATGTATCCATGAATCTCTCAAATTCCAGATAATCTGTTTTCTGAAACACACAGCCACAGCTATCTGTTCTTCTCTCAGGAAAAATACTTTCTGACAAACTCTCTCCTCACACAACAAACGCAGTAAATCTTATTGACCAATCCCTTGCTCTGTTCATTCTCATTTGCATGCCTCTCCACCCCAAAATCCCTGTGTGTAATATGCAGTGTCCTCGGACAACCACCATGTCCACGGACATATCAAAACATCTGAGCGTGATGATTTTAAATTTAAATAATGTTCCCCTTTGAGGTTGGCTCTGAAAAGAGCTGTTTTTTTGCAGATGCTTGAGATACACCATTTATTTTGTATTTTTTTATTTTATTATTTTACTCCTAAAATCTTCACATAAGCCTCTCCAAAGCAACCCTTATATCCCAAAACAGCATGGCATTTCCCATAAAAGATCAAGAAATGCCATCGTCTTTAAAATAAACAGCATTACCAGAATCAATGCTCTCATTATTACAAAAAGAACATACCAGCTCTAAGCATGAAAGCAAACATGCCTCGGCTGATTGCATACCTAGCAATGTTTTGCTGAGGACAAAAAACAAAACTATTGTCCCATATTCCCCTAGGTACTAAACCAGATAAAATTACTTTGGCATTTGGAAGGACTTTTATTGCTGCTTGAACAAAGAAATCTGCCAACAAAGTAGGGGCACTGACATAGCCCAAATGCAAAGCACCACAGTGCAAAACTACCACATGGGGACTGTTCATCCTGCCCATATCTTCACAAACTTGTATAATTCCCTGCACATTGAAATCAGGCACAGTGCTCCACACCACCTCCACTCCTTTAACATCAACATTGTTTGCCAGATTCCTGCATTTAGCATACTGCTCCAAACCATGCACAAACATATCTCCAACCACCAACACCCTGACTTTCTCCACCTCTGCCATCTTCACTACACACAACCTATTTCAATAAAAATCCACAACCTCAACACCTGATTGGCTAATCCCTACAGTCCCCTTTCAATGCTGGATTTGATGACAAACCCCTGATGTGGCACGCCCTGTCCGTGGACAGCCGCGGTGTCCCCAGAGCGCGTAACTTTTAGACAGCTCTTCTACCCTTTCCACTTCACTCTCTGTGCCATGCCCTCATTGGATACAGCTAAGCAGTCACACAACCATCCACCAATCACATCCAAGAACTCTACATCTAACTCCATCATCATAGTTCAGCACTTCAAATGTACTGTTGATCACTATGAGTACAAATCTCATGCCATTCGAAATCACCTACTACAAAAACTACTGTACAAGTCTCCAAGATTTCTACTTGCAGCTTCATGCATATCCACATACATGAATACAAACTACATGTATGCATATCTTCTGCACAGTAGATGTACAACTCTTATACATGCATATAAACAGGGTAAATGCCACTTAACCTGTACAACCTATAAAATGAACGTACTGTCATATTTCCCATCTGCTATAATCAACTGTCACTTCCAAACCTGTCAACTATCTAAATCTAAATAATTTTTTTACACACACAGCTATCTAAAAAAGTGTAATTTCATATTAAAAGATGGGAGAAATAGCAGTATAATTGTGGAAAAACACTTAGTAGTGTATTATAAAATTACACACAGCCATGATGAGTTCATGCATCTTTATACACTCACACAGATAGACACTATCATTAGAAAAATTCCCAGCTGAAATAACACCACTGCCTCTACATCACATCCTTCTGCTTTATTACCCACACCTTCACAAATGCATACATGCCATGCGTTTCAATACAGTTTCTGACATTTATGCTATAAAAATAGCTAAATAAGTATATGATTATTTTGTCTATCTCCTAACATCCAATATCACAGCCTTAAGAAACCAAGTGAGTATCATACGCTTAGTATTATACTCATTTGCAAAGCATGTTCAACTAACAGATTCTAAGTAAAATATACAGGCTGCACATAGGCAAAGGAAACTGCATGCACACACTATGTTCAGTTATAAAAAAAACACTACTACTACAAAAACATAAAAATCAATATCTAAATTAACAACAGTGCTATAAAAGCACACAAAATTACTAACTTCTTTCTTTTACAATTGCAGTGAAGAACACTCTCCGGAAAAGGAGCAGCATCTGAAGTACAAACAAGAACTCAAAAGAAGCCTGCTTGTTCCATACAAAAAAGTAAGTACACTACTACCATAATGTTCTAATTGTTACTCAAACACACTGTGGGACTGATTCATGGAATTTGTGCACTGAAAAATGGGGATTTGTGTGCCATCCTGCCCACAGATCCCCATTTGTTAAAGAGGGATTTGCGGGCAGAATGGCACAGAAATCCCCATTTTTCAGTGCACAAATTCTATGAATCAGCCCGTAGAATGTTAGTATTGCAGAACAAAGACCTGTTTTAATTCTATACTATTAGATTTAGTATTAGTGCTTCTCCTCACCACTAGCTTACTTTGTATTGTCATCTGACCCCTAGTATAAGTATAGTAAAACACAAATACAAGAATAGCGTTCCCAACTTCTTGTAGCTGGCCATTGCACACACCTCCACATACATCCTTACCATCATACTCAGACACTCATACACACTGCACACATACATTGCACACCAGCCCAACTCATACCTTCTCTTTTTTCCAACAGACCCCAAAGAATGCCTACCAAAAAGCAAGTCTATAAAAATCAACGCAGAAGTAGAGCGAATCAAAATAAAAGTATCCAAAATAAGCATCCATCGCTAGCAGAATTTGTACAAAAAGTTCAAACAAAACAGCTAATACAGTCATTAAGCAAAACAAACCAAGTTTCCGTTACAGAAACTTTGCCTCCTCTTTCAAAATGTAAAACAAAACAGAAAGTGATTAACAATAATTCAGCTACCACTACTGCTAACACTGCTCCTATAAATCTGGATGTAGTTGCAAGTAACCGTACCAAAAAAAGTATTTTACAAAAAGAATTATGTCACAGAGTCCAAAGCTCTCATAGACAGTGCAATCCTTCTCAAAAGGAAGTTATTTATTTTAGTTTTATACAGAATGAAACCACTAACAAAACTAACTACTAAACTACAAAAAGACTTCTCAATAAACGCAATGTCAACAAAAATACATTCTTAAATATCTGTGGAGGTGAATGAAGTCACAACACAAGCACAGAACCATATTCTAATGAAGAAGCATACAAACAAAAGCAAACAAACACAATTGCCATACATAGCAGTGGACGAGGGTATGAAAAACTTCATAATACCATAATGGAACAAGAAATTCTGCTTCCAAAAATATCCCCAGGAAACTCAGTATCACCTCTCAATTCGACTGAACCAAAACATCCAGTGTACAAATGGCTGTGCACGTCAATGTGTAACATTGCCAGAAAAATCTTTCAAATCTTTACTCCAGTTCCTCAATCAGTATGTGAAAGGCAAAGACAAATTCAAAATGAAACTACTACAAAATATGGATACCTGTCCAGTGCACAAATACACAGGACTACAAGGACATTCATTAGCCTGCATTTCAGGACCTATTTGCAAAAACACCTTCCATCATATCAAAATGATATCAAAACATCGTTCAACTATAAGAAATCTAGTCCATAAACTGTACTATGCCAAAGACCTTCTCGAATAAATAGAGCATATCCAGAGAAAATATTTTGAAAGTTAAAGTCACTTACAAAATGCAATAGCTTTATAAACAGACTAGCAAAAATTTTACAGATGGCAACCTTCGTCTACACACATACAAAAATGAAATACTAAAATGTAAAAGTACATCCGCTTAAGTACCAAACTATGTGTGTGTCTTGCCACAAAACATTTTATAAAAGTACCACAAAAACTGTAGACATAACATACAAAATAGAAGACAATGAAGATTCCAAATGGTTTGAATAAGTTCTCTACCTTATAGCAGAAAATAAATACGAAATATCTGACCCGTTAATACTCTGCAGTTACTGCACCACAAAACTTGACAACAACCAAACTCCTTCACGTGCTATCACAAATAACTTGGAATTATTCCCACTACCAAAACCCCTGCAACAATTCAATTTATGTGAGAGCATCATAATTCAAACAGTGAACCCATTTCAAGCAATAATATGCCGTCAACCAAAAACAGCAAAATTACCTCCCTCTAATTAGTGAAAGGCATTTGTGGCAAAGTAGTTTATTTACCATTAGATCTGATAGAAAATGTACACATTCTGAGAGTGCAACATCCAATAGATCAATCTTTAATTGTCGTAGTAAATGGTGTATCTACAAAAGACAAAACAATTTGGCAACAACTCGTGGACTTAAATAAAGTTAGACAAGCCTTGCAATATCTAAAAGACAATAATGAATACTACAAAGAAATTGATATTGAGGAAAACCTGACTGAAACCACTGAAATAATTCAAGAGTCACCAGAAACTGGTCAATTTGAACTTCTAGATCCTGCTACAGTATCCAATATTTTAGACCATTATACAATTCATCCATTACACTATAAAAGACACCATAGATGATGCACTGGAAACGTACCAAATGTAACAAACCAAAGGATCACCAATCAATATATGGGAAAAAAGTATAGAAGCACGTGCCTTTCCTCTACTCTTTCCTACTGGGAAAGGAGGAAGGTACGATGATAGACCATCTCAGATAACAACATCAGAATACCGCTCTTTACAAATGTATTCTGAAGATCGCAGATTTAGACTAAATGTGGAATACATATTTCACCGACTCTTTGAAAGTGAACTAGCAACTCTATGCTACGGAGGTGCACACAAATTGAAATCAGGTACCCATTTTCAAAATATGTCAGCTACACAATTACTACAAAAAGTGCAAGAAAAAGATGAGGTTCTACAATCAAGCATTACAAATCTGTTAGCAAATATGCGTGGTAGAAAAGATTACTGGTTCCGACGTCACGGAGATGTACGTTGTATGATAAGAAACTTTGGCCCACCCACTTGGTTTGTTACATTAAGTTGTGCAGAATATGCATGGGAAGTTTTACATGATTTCCTACGCATAGCAAACAAAAACAAAACAAACATAGATATACTAACACCTGGAGAACTCTGCTCTCTAGATCCTGTTAATGTTTCAAGATATTTCCATCATCGCTTCATTGCTATGCTACACTTTATTTGTAATAAAACTGTTCCTCACCTCGGAGAAGTGCAACACTTCTTTTGGAGAAAAGAATACCAAGCCACAGGAGCACCACATATCCACATGCTTTTATGGATTAAATTTGGTCAAATTTGGTCAAGACAGTGATGCCACTGTTTTACAGTTTATCAAAAAATATGTCACTTTTGAAATTCATTCACAAACAACAAATAGCGACCTTCATGCACAAATTTTACAATTTCGAAGACACAAATGTGGGAAATATTGTCGTTATGAATGAAAGCACTATAACAGATGTAAACTTTACACAGTACAAAACAATATTGCACAATGAACAGCAACATGAAGAAGAACTCCAGGCCTTGACCTAAAAAACCAAATAGATGTCCTAAGAGACGCGGGCAAACCAGCTCTCCTCCTGCTTCTGGACCTCTCTGCGTCCTTCGACCTGGTCGAGCACAAAAAGTTATGCCACCATCTCATGACCTCAGCCCACTTCTCAACCAAGGTGTGTGACTGGATCTTCTCATTCCTTCAGGAGAGGGTAATGAAGGTCTTCTCTGACACCGCCAACGCAACACCCAGCACCATCAAATGCAGAGTCCCACAGGGCTCCTGCATAGCCCCCACACTTTACAATCTCTTCACAAGACCTCTCTTCAGGATTCTTGACTCCCTGGGCATCTCTTAAACAAACTATGCAGATGATACTCTGGTTCTCATCCCCCTATCAGGTGACTACACCAAGGACCTGGACACACTCAACAGTATATACGCCACCATCCAATCTTGGATGGCTGAGAATTGGCTTTGTCTAAACAGTGATAAGACGGAACTTCTGCTTGTCGGCTCCCCATCCACTCTGGGCAAACTGGATTCCAAATACCAATCCTTCACCGTAGACAATATTCCCATCAAAGTCTCTCAAACTATCAAAACTACGGACAGACAGGTAAATGCCATCGCCTCATCCACAGCATTTCACTCCAAACTCATCAATGCCATCAGGCCCTTCCTTTCATGCCAAAACGGCATCTCAATTGCCAGGGCCATCATCGGCTCCAGACTGGACTATTGCAATGCTCTGTTCATTGGAACCTTCCAAAAAAACCTTGCCAAACTCCAGATTGCCCAAAATAATGCCTTAAGAGCTGCTACAGGCACCTCTCGCAAGGACCACATCTCAGGGATCAGAAGGCAGGTAAACTGGCTTCCCATCAAGGAAAGGGTGGTTTTCAAAACCCTGGCCCTTACACATATGTGTCTTTACGACCAAGCCCCGCCCTATCTGACTCAAAGGATAACCAGACAAACAGTCGCCAGACATTCGAGGGCAGCCTATGCCAACCGCATCACTGTCCCGCACACACGCAGAGTGCGCGCAGGAGGCACCAGCTTCCCTACTATGGCTGCAGCCTTATGGAACAACCTTCCCGCTCAGATCAGATCAATTGACTCACACACGGCCTTCCGCAAGGCCTTGAAAATCAACCTCATCATTTAAGACACTGTCATTCTAGGTCTTCCACTTCTTCTGTATCACCTTGTATAGGAGAATATATGTGTTTGCCTCCTGCTACCTAGACTAGATTATTTGTAACCAACTGCAATGTCCTATGTTGTATCCTCTGTAACCATGCAAATGTATTTAATTATACTTTTGGGGCCGCCTACTGTAACCCTCAAGCAAGCCTTCCTAAAATGTCCTTATAGCGCTTCGTTGCCTGTGGGCTGTAGTGCGCTTTACAAATTCTAAAATAAATAAATAAATAAATAAATAAATAAATAAATAATAAACTAGATGAGGACTCTCCTGACAGTAGTCATCCTTCTGTGTGTGCCCTCCCCGACTCTATGTGAAAAAATGAATAATATAGACACTCCCTGGACAGGGAATAAGGCACAAAAGAGCAGGCTGCGAGAGTTCAAGGAAAAGTTTATCTAGATCTCTGAGAGCGCTCTGACCACATCAAGGTTACAACACATTTATATAGTACATTGACATTTTTAACATATGATGCTACGTTGGACCTGGATTGGTCAGTCGGGGTGGTGTCTTAGGTGTGGACATAATCTCTTCCTCCGGGTTGATTGCTTGGTTGGCGGGAGGATTGACGTCAGACATCTGTGCTCCAGATGGGTGAAGGTCAGGTCGCTGTGAAACATGGTGGTCACTATCTAAGCTAAGCTAAGAAAATACATTCTGAATAATACATGCACTAAATAATGGTTGATCAAAAGACCCTCAGTAGTGTATCATGTCATTGTAGAAATCACTGAAGAGTTTATATCATCTATAACATTTGGGTTATACAGGTCACAGGTTTACAGGCCTTGACCACTATAATACTGTCATTGAACTATAGGGTTAGTCTCACAAGAATCTCAGGTATGTGTCATTTGTTAATATTGGGCACGATATACTGCAGCAGGGGTCTAATGTTATTTGGGGGTATGTTGGGTGGGCTTCATAGCATGGTCAGCGGTCTGGCACATGAAAGGGATAACTTGCCGGGACACAGGGTTAGAATGGCAATACGTTTCAACTGGCGAGGGTAAGAGGGCAAGGACATTTTTGTGGAGATGGACGAGCTATATGCTTGGCTCATGTTGGTTCACATGCAGGACAGTGATCTCAGAGGAAAAGAGATGTGTTACATTTATTATTTGTTGCAAGCAGCTCCGGCTTCAGCTTGAGAGTGGAGCTGCAGAATCTTCCAGTTGGAGTGGGAACGAGGGTGGGGGCCATGTGCTCCGAGCTACTGCGGCGGGGAAAAGGGAGAGAGGCATTTTGTACTATCACAGTGAGGCCTGGTCACCAAGATGGAGTCGAAAGGGGGTACAAGAAATGGATGCCCCGTGTCCTGCTCGGTGGTCCCATCTACGCAAATGTAACCCAAAGTTAACATCACGTAAGGGCGAGGGGCGTACCCACCACTAGAGGCACTTGGTCCGAGTTTTGTACTGAGAAGTGATGGTAGAGAGGGGCTCATTGGCCCACACATTCCCCCCTTTCGTTACATCTAAAGTAACAAATACTTCTACTTTTCATTCTTTTCATTCTCCCTTCGGTAGTCCTCATCTTCTGCCACAGCCTCGTCCCACGTGGGGGTGCCTTTTATTGGCATCCATGCTCTGCACACACTTCTTAAGCTATTTCCTCTTCTGGCATATTCGTCTGGTGTACACATTAAGTAAATTCCTCCATCCCCATCTAGATCCACCCATACTTTTTGGTACCATTGCAACTCCCTTGGTTCTTTTATCGTTGTATGATGCAAATTATCAACTATATCCCCATATTGCCAGTAAATTGCTGTCATCCTGTATTGTGTTGTAGTGTACTCCCCTGTTTGCATTTGTGCATCTATCATGGTAGCTACCGTTGTCGGTCGGCCCATTGTTACCATCATCATAGCTGAGGTTGGCATGCTTTTCTCATAACACCGTAGTCCCAGTTGGCACACACAAAAGAACAGGAGCACAAAGACGATGATGGGGTTCAGTATTTTCATTGACACATTTACCCATGATGGTATCCAGCTGAACAAATTGTCGAACCATGTGATTTCTTCTGTTCCTCCTTCCGTTCTCATTCTCTCTCCTAGATTGTGTACTGCTGTTATCACATGTGACAGTGTCCCATTATCAGTATCTTCAGTTAGCACGAATGTGCAATACGCCCCCCCAATTTTTTGGCAAACACCACCGTCCATCACCGTGAGGAGATCTAGGACATATCTGTTTTGCATTGTCATTAGGCGCAGCGCGCAGAGCTCTATTTCTATCACATTGAGCCCCTCTTCAGTGTCGTTAGCCAGTTGAATGAGCTCCCAGCGCACTGTCTGCAACCATTTGGCATTTGCTCGTGCTTGCAGTCCCGGGACAAGAAGTGAGGCGAAAAATGTCTCTGCTGATGAAAAGAGCTTGTATTTCCGCTGCATCTCAGCAAGGAGTTTCAATGATTTGGATGAGATGTAATTGGAGGATCTATTACTTCATGTCAGTCTTTTCTTTAGTTCATATTCTGACAATAGTTCATACGCTGGAGCTTCTGTTATTATTAGTTGGGGCGCTGTCAATGGTTCACCTGATTGCCCTGCTGCCGATATGCCAGCCGATTGCCCTGCTGCCGATATGCCAGCCGATTGCTCTGCTGCCGATCCTTGATTATGACTCTCTGGTATTACTATCAGGGCTGTGTGCAGGGTGGCTAGAGCACAAGGCCCTTTCCACGATGCAGGGAGGTGCAGGTAAGCTTGTTTGCTGCAAACCCAATACATATCCATTAGTGCAGCTGTGCCTTTCTTCATGTCAGGTATGATTACCGTTTTGTTACATGTCTTTGTCTCCCCATGTTCACTTTTCCTTCCCCATGGAAACACAGTTCATGTAGCACTTCTTTTTGTATTTTGATAGGTTTTTCTAATGCTGTGACCAACGTTAGCTTTGCAACATGTTGCGACCAGATGGGATCACATACCTCTTTTATCCATTGGAAAGTGTCATTTGATAGGCCTTGAAGGGCTTCTGCTTTGCATTCAATTGTTTGTTTGTGCCACTTTTTTTCTGCATATCGCGTCCCCTTGATGACAAGAAATCGTTCCTTGAGGCAAATTACTCCTTGACGTCTGCTTGTGCACGTTTTCTCATTCTCTAGTTTTTTCAATGTGACGGTGTGCGCTTGGAACATGCTCTTTATTCTGCATAAAACCAGATGAATTAAACATTGGGCCTCCGACAAGGGCACTTCCTGCGGTACTAACATTTTCGGTGTTCCTGATGCGTGCGGAATGAGTGAACAGACGTAGCAGCTTTCATTTGTTGCTTGCCTTGCCGTGGCACTCATGTCGGAATACCATTTATTTGATTGATCAAGGTGGCAGGGATCTTCTATTTCATCTAACCTCAGGTCATGATAGATGTCATATCTTTTCCCTCCCGCCCCCCTTTTTCTCCTCCTCCTCCCTTCCTGGCTATTGTTTTTCACCCTTTTGTAATGTATTGGAAACATTCCCCAGGTTGTATCATTGCTATTCAATATGGCATGTGTATCGTCAATAGTAGCAGCAATGTTGTGTGAAGTAGGGTGTGTGGTTGTCTGTGAAATAGTACTAGTGTTAATTAAATAATTTGGCCAATAATAATCTCCATCATATTCGTTTTATCCATAAGCATTACTCATACTTATATTGAAACATAACACTGACACACTTGTTGATTCTACAGTGATGTATTCTGAGGGTTGCATCACATCTGTATTGTTCACATTATTCTCATGTGACTCTTTCCATATAGTCTTTACCCCAGTCCATATCATGTGCGATCCTTCTCGTAACATGTTAGCCCTGCATCCTCCCCTGTGCATGTCATTAACAAACGATAAAAGGGTATAATACCAAGCTGCGAAAAACAACATCACTGACATCAAAATTGCAGCACATTTCAAAACACATTCAACGTTACTGAACCGTGTAGCCCTAATGGCGACCCTAACACTATCTAGCATTAATTGGTTCTCTGCGATTGCAGGTCGTTTTGGCCATTTTTCACCTGGAGGGGCGATATAAATTTGTTAAGTCACCACAATATATACATGTATTTAAATTTTTTGTTCAATTTCATGTTTAATCATTATTTTTAGTCATTTTTGTTCATTTATTCTATTGCACAGGTACTTTTACTATGGAGAGAATGATAGTAACACAGTGATGGAGAAAAGCATGGAACAATAATCGAAACGAAGGTGGGAGGTAGAGAGAGAGAGTTGAGATGCATGGAGAGGATATTGATCAATCAAAGAGGAAAGGAGGAAAACATAGAAAAGGAGGAAGTAGGAGATAAGTCGTGCAGAACAAAATACATATCATAACTTTTATCTCTGCATGTTCTCTTTACTGACAATTTGGTTATCCTTTTTCACCCTCGTTTGTGGTACCAGTGGCACCATCTTGCTCCTTCTCGGGGATTGTACTATCGTGTGCCCTCCTCACGTCTGATAAGTGCACCCAATACTTCAATCCTTTTACCTTCACCGCAGTGGGTGTACTATAGATGACCTCATAAGGGCCATGAAACCTGGGTGAATTCCACCTTCTCACAAAGCTGCGGACGTACACATGTGCTCCTGGCATCAGTGGCCCGCTTGAACTGTCTGCGGCCGGGGTGGTGGTATCAGTTGCCACATTTTCAGTAAAAGGCGGTGCTATTTGTTGTGCTATGCTGCGTACTGCACGTGTTAACTGGGTCAGGTATTCCTTGAACTCTTCCCCCAGCACTGTGGCAGCCCTGTGCGCATCCGATGCACGTCTAGTCGGGGATACTGGCGTGTGTATTCGCCTCCCAGTCACAATTTCGTGGGGGCTCAGATGGTGGTCTTTAAATGGTTGCGTCCTGAGTTGGAACAGTGCTAGGGGCAAGCAATACACCCAGTTCTTCTTTAGTGTGTTACACAGCTTAGATAACTTACTCTTTAGTAATGTGTTGATCTTTTCTACCACCCCATTCGCCATCGGATGATAAATTGAGCAGAGTTTGTGTTTTACCCCCAAGAGTGATGTCACTTCCTTAAAGAGGCCATTCACAAAGTGCGTACCGTTGTCTGATCTTATCACATCGCATATTCCCCATCGTGAAAACACCTCCCGAACAAGGAACTTGGCCGCACACTTTGCGCCTGGGTGGGGACACGGGCCCGCTTCCACCCATCTTGAAAAGGGGAACACCACCACAATCAAATATCTTGCTCCATTACACCGCTCTCCCATATCAGCATAGTCTATGTGGAGCTCTCTAAATGGTCCTGTTGGTCGGGGCAGGGTACCGCGCAGTGTTCTTAATGTCATTCCTGAATTATATGTTCGGCATGTTATGCATTCTACAATGAATTTCGACAGGTGCTCTTGCAAATTAGGGATGAACCAGTGTTCCTGGATGTCTGCGGCAATGTGTTGCTTTGCTACATGGTTGGGGAAATGCAGCTGTTGGAATGCTATTTCTAGTAACTCTATGGTTATTACAACCTTTCCTGTTGTCTCCTGTCTCCAAATGAGATCTGTGGGTGATTGTTTACATCCCCATTTGCTCCACACTTATTGCTCCTCTTGTGGTGCTCTTCTTTGTAATTCTATTATCTGCGCTATTTGGGTATTATTGTATGCTTCTTCTTGTGGATCTGTGGTGGTTGATTTTACAATGCATTCAAGTGTTGGTGTCACATTGAAATACTAAGCCTCCTTCGCTGCTGCGTCGGCTGCCGCGTTTCCCAATGAGATTGCATCTGTGTTGTTGGTATGGGCTTGGCATTTCACCACTGCCAGTACCGATGGTACTGCTAATGCATCTATTAGCTCATTCAACAATGTTGCATGCTGTACTGGAGAACCGTCTGCCCTCCTGAATCCCCATCTACGCCACCGTGACAACCCTGAGTGCACTGTGGTAGTTGCATATGCTGAGTCTGAGTATATTGTCACCGCACAGCCCTTGGCTGTGTGGAGTGCTTCGATCAGGGCAGTTAGTTCGGCTGCCTGTGTGTGGGATGGGAGGCGCTTTTGTACAATCGTCTCATAGTCATCTTCCTCCATGCGCACTACCGCCATTCCGACGTATTTTGCCCCTGTTTTGGGGTTTATTAAGGCTGACCCATCTATGAAATATATTTCTCCCACCTGTAGGGCATTTTCACTTGCTTTTGGGATGTCATCACCGTCCCCCTCATATGTGGCACAATCGTGTTCCTGTATGTCCTCTGTCGAGCATGGCTCTGTAATAAATGTTGCTGGGTTTAATGTTTTGCACCTCACAACGTGTACGTTGGGGCTTGAAATTATTATTGTATATGCTGTTGCTCTTTGTGTCGTTAGTGTTGATTTTGATCGCTCAAGGATGGCGAATAGGGAATGCTCCGCATATACCGCTACAGAACATCCGTGACAATCGTGGCGCTCTTTTCAATCGCGAAGGCCTCTGAGTATTCGCTTCCCATCTTTTGATATTAGCTGTCTGAGGTATACAACCTCGGCGAGACAGTATTGCAATTTTCCTTTGTCCACCTTGTACCCCTTGGTAGCTAGCACATTCAGTAGTGCTTTCGAGTCTTCTTTGCACTTTTCTTCTGTATGGCTGCATACGAGTAAATTGTCTACGTATTGAATGATGGTACTCTCTACATCTACGTTTCCAATGTCCTCACGTAACACCCTGTTAAAATGCTGGGGCTTTCGCAATACCCTTGTGGGATTCTGCGATGTTCATACCTGTTGTTCCCTAATGTGAACGCTGTTAGGTATTGGAATCCTGGGTCGAGTGGTATGGAGAAGAAAGGATTCTTCAAGTCAATTAAAGTGAAACATGTTGATTCTTTTGGCATGCTGCACAATATTGATGCCGGGTTAGGCACTAATGGGAACTCTTTTTGAATGACGTCATTGAGTGGGCGGAGATCCTGGATCATCCTCCACGCCCCTCCTTTTGCTTTTCTTTTGTGATGTCATCTTTGATGTCCTGGGTGTTAGTCTTAGCAGTGCACGGTGGTGGCGCGAGTTATGGTTGCTTAGCTTACCATAACTGGCGAATTTCAAGGGTTTTTCGGTTTTACTTGGAACCATAACGTCCCTTTGACAAAGTTTGTTCACTGAATTTCATAGGTTTTTAGTAGCGCAACTTAACCATAACGTCCCTTTAACAAAGTTTGTTCACTGAATTTCATAGGTTTTTAGTAGCACAACTTAACCATAACGTCCCTTTAACAACGTTTTTT
Source organism: Ambystoma mexicanum (assembly GCF_040938575.1). Lineage (NCBI taxonomy): Eukaryota > Metazoa > Chordata > Amphibia > Caudata > Ambystomatidae > Ambystoma > Ambystoma mexicanum. Next base: position 838,384,690 of record NC_090936.1, read on the forward strand.
CATTGAATCTCGTAGGTTTTTAGTAGTGCAACTTAACAATAATGACTTTCACTTTATATACATACATATGGAACTGACTGAATCTCTTCTACTGTACTTGATGTCCGCGAACTCATTTAATGTTCGAGGACATGTTCGAAGAACAGTACCACTACCTAAAAAACTCTGGGGGGGGTATGTTTGATTGTTATATCATAACACAGGAACATTTAACAAATTCAAAAAAGAACACACAAACACATTATATGTACTAATACATAATAAATGTAACCCATATATACAACACACTAACCATTCATTTAAATGCACTATGTTCTAAAATGGAATATACCACAAGAAAATAAATTGGCTTCCAACATAATTACCTCACAAACACAACAGAACTGAGAACAAGAGCAGACCCACTGCGTACATAGGACATATCTTACCTGAAATAGTAAGTGTACTTAATTTTAATTATATATTTATAAACTTTCTGTATTAGATAAAAAAATATATTATCTTTTTTTTTTTTCTCTCACAGAAATGTCTAGTACTCTGGAATGGCTAGAGGAACATTTCCCACATGAAGAAATGTCACAAGATAGTGAAACGAATGGTAAACACTTTATAATATAAACCATTTAAATATTATTATTTTGTATACATTTAACATATATATATTTTTTTGTATAGAGCATAAAAAAATAGAAACTATCTCTGAAGAAGCTGTTATGGAAAACACGCTTGACAACATAAAAGAAAAAATTGGTTTATTGTTGACCAATTTTAATAATTTGAAAACTTTTGTTGAAGATCATTTTAAAACAAAAACGTCATACCATTGCCCCACATGTACTTGTCCCCCTCACCATATCCCAGTCAATTATCCCCAAACCCTCTCCATAACCCAAAACATTTTGATGAGACTTCCATCCTTTCTTCACCTAATAACAATCATGATGAAACCCCTAATTGTCCTGTTTTTGTTTCTGTTTCTGCCTCACCTTCTCTGTCATAAATTATTAATATATGTTAAATAAAGTTTAATTTTTATATTGTGTTGTAAATAGTTTCGTTTTTAAAAAAAAACAATGTAGGTGTCCGCCGACAGTGCAGGTGTTCTAAAATGTTCGTAAATAAAGGAAAATGGAGGTGTCCTGAAGAACACTATACCTGTTCGTACTGTTCGCTAGCAAGATGAAACTATTCTAAGAACACACGCGTTGTCCTGAAATGTTCGTAAACAAAAAAAATTAAAGTGTCTTAAAGAACACTATACCTGTCCGTACTGTTCGCTAGCAACTTGAAAATGTTCTAAGAACACAACTGGTGTCCTGAAATGTTCGTACATAAATGAAATTGAACGTGTCCTGAAGAACAGTATATCTCTCCTTACTGTACGCTAGCAAATTTAAACTGTTCTAAGAACACACGCAGTGTCCTGAAATGTTCGTTTCACGTGTGACGCAATTTTAATTAGTTCAGGATCCGAACAGTGTCTGTAGAACATCAACGCGCATGCGCTAGCCAATCTCCGTGCATTTGGTGTCCTGTGGACATGCGCTTCCTTCGCGAACTTGTTCGCGAACGGATCATATGACCGCGCCCACGCTGATCGCGTGTTCTGAATGCGGACACTGTTCGGGTCCCCGAACAAATTAAAAGTACATTTTCAATTAATCCATAATATTTTTCAATAAAATCTCACCATGGCACAAGTCCCACATAGTAATCCTGAGTTTCTACATGCCTTTTGAAACTTTTCAAACTTTTTTGTGTGTTCGATCTGTCCGCAGACAGCGCGCATGTCCGCGGACCGCGCACAAGCACCCCTATAAAAGACCACGCACTAGAGCTTATTCTCATTGTGTTTCTGGCTATTCTTCGGAACACAGCAATTTTTGCTGCCAACTGCAGATTTCCATCTCATCTTTGATGGCATACCTGGCTGCTGAAATGCCACCTGGTGCTGCACCTGCTTCAGCACCACCCCCAACCCCTCCACCACCACCCCCTCCCTAAGGGCCTGAAGAGGGGAACAGGAGTGAGGATGCAGAGGAGGAGGAAGAGGATGATGAGAATGAGGTAGAGGAAAACCCTACTACCCGCACTAGGCGTGTGTCTTGGGTGTGGCGTTTATTTAAAATTCATGGTAATGTTCCTAAGGCTTGTGCGAACCGTGTTTCCTGCAATGAGTGCAAAATGATACTCAGTCATGGGAAGTACGGTAAGTACAGCTTTGGGACCACTACTATGAAGCAACACCTGAGGTCATTTCACTCTGGGGCTATTCGCAGGGTTGTACCTTGCAAAGAACGTAGCAGGTTGATTTCCCCTACTTCATCCTCTGTTTCTGATCCTGTCACCATAAGGACCACCTGATGACCCTTACCTTTCGAGGGTCACAGTTGTATGTATGTACTGTGACACAGTACTCTGCTGGAGGGAGCGACTTCATAGTGCTTTTGAGACTATCGTCTCAGAGCACGAGAAGATCTGCTCACTACCCAAATAAAACCCACTCTACATCTTCCTCTCTCAGCTCGCCCTTTCTTATCCCTGTGGTTGGTGTCCCCCCCTTTAGCTTCATTTCCCCTCCTCTCCTAGTGTGTTGTGTATAAAAAAACAAAAAAAATACAAAATATCAAAACTCAAAAAAAAATTAGGCTCTTTTCAGAGCCGCCTTTCACAGTTAAAAAATAGAAGTGAAAATAAATGAAGCAGGGCCCTTTGTGTTTTTTAGAAGTCCGCAGACAGTTCGCGAACATTTAAAAAATTGGGTTGCTACCCCATCACAAACATTGCAATTTTCTCTGGGAAGAAGTGGTGGCTCTGAAAAGAGCCTTTGGGTGGTGTTTGTAAGTCAAAAATTATAAATGCTTAACACCTACTTCAAAATGGTTGTTGTAATTCCAAAAAAGGTCGCAATGCATTTTGTACATTTCTCAGAAAAATCTGATTGCCATCATAAGATGGACTCCATCTCTGCGAAAAATGTATGTACTACGAAACATAATATTTTCATTGTGAAAAGAGGACATGCCAAAATCTCTTAGAAAGGCACAAACAGCCTTATTAACATTGCGCCTTGCTTTTTCCATTTGTGGACCAAATGAAGAAGAACGAAGCCACATTTGTCTCTGCGAAATCCGTGAAAATATCACTTGAGAATTAGGAAACATGTCCATAACCTTCCCAAGTCCTTCTTTCATAGCAAATTGCAAAAGAATTCCAGTCACATGTCCTAAACTGTTCCCTCCACAATGAGTTACAATTATGTCTGGATGTTGCTCTGTCTCCAAAGTAGCACAGAGAGGTAGCAAGTCCAACCACTTCATTCCACGTACTCCATGCCAGTGTACTTCCACATGTGGGAATCCAAGATCTACAGCTACTCCACAGCTTTCTGCATGCACCTTCAACCAATGTATCCACGAATCTCTCCAAAATCCAAACAATCTGTTTTCTGAAACACACAGCCATAGCTATCTTTTGTTTTCTCAGCAAAAAGAGTATCTGAGAAACTCTCTCCTGGCACAACACACCCACAAAACTTTCCTGACCAATCCCTTTCAGTGCTTATTCTCATTTGCATGACTTCTGAACCCAAAAATCCCCGGATGTAACTCCTGATGTCCGCGAACGACCGCCATGTCCGCGGACATATCGTAACATGAACAGCCCTTCTACCATTTCCACTTCACTCTCTCTGCCATTCCCTCATTGGATGTAGCTAAAAAATCACATGACCATGCACCAATCACATTCAAGACCTCTAGATCTAACTGCATCATCATAGATCAGCATTGCAAATGTACTGTGAATCTCTCTGAGTACAAGTGTCATATCCTTGGCAAGCACCATCTACCAGAAATACTGTACAAGTCTCCAAGATTTCTACTTGCAGCTCCATGCATATCCATATGCATGAACACAAACTTCAGGTATGCATATTTTCTGTACAGTAGATGAACACATTTTCAAACAGACTTTTAGCTTGTGTAATCTGTAAAATGAATTTACTGTATTTTTTTCAATATCCTAACATCAACTATCACTTATAAACCTTTATACTATTTACTTTCTTTATACACACACACTCAAATCATGTTAAACTAACATTTTTTAAATGAAATATATAGACTACATGTATTCAAACAAAATTGCATGCAAGCACAATTTATGTTTAAATCTTTAAAAAATACTTATACAATTTCATTTTTTTGTTTTTATTTATTTATTTACTTAATTACTTTAATTTAGACATGACATTGAGGCGCTATTACCTAGAACAGCTTACTTACAGAAATAGTAGTATTCACTGGTATATTATAAATTTCACAAGACATAGTAAAGATATTTTTTTTTGCTACAGTTAGTCTTTCAATACAATTTGTTCATTAAGAACATATCACATGTACTGAACTGATGCAATGTATCTTATATACATAAATTAGTTTAATGGTTTTAAAGAAGGCACTGATGATTTCAATTAAAAAAATCAATATCTAAATTAAAAACAGCGCTATATACACACAAAGTTACTCATTTGAAGCTTTTACAATTGCAGTGAAGACCAGTCTACTGAAAAGAAGCAGCCGAATTCGAAGAACAAAGAAGAAGTTATCTGTTAATTTAAAAAAAAAATTAAGTACAATAACACCATAATATTTGTATTATTAATCAAACATACTATAACATTAATACAAGCTATTTTGGTGCCTAAAAATAGAGATTGTGTACCATTTTGTCCAAAAATCTCCATGTCTTAAACAGCGATTTACAGCCAGAATGGCCCACAAATTCCTATTTTTGGACACACAAATTACCCAACTGAACCGCTACAATTTTCATATTATAGAACAAACAACTGTTTTAATTGTATATATTAGATTTACTATTTGCACTTTTCCACACCAGTAGCTTACTTTTTTTTGTCATCTGAACCCCAGTTTAGTAACACATAAATTCAAGAATACCTATCCCTACTAGTTGTAGTTCCCAATGCACAATCACACACCATTACATACATCTTTTTCATCTTACTCAAACACTCATGCACACAGCACACATACATTCCAGAACACCCCAACCCATATCTTCTTTATTTTTTTCAACAGACCCTAAAGGATGCCTACCAAAAGTCAAGTCCGTAGCAACGCAAAAGTAGAGCAAATGAAAATAAAAGTGTCCAACATAAGCATCCATCTCTAGCAGAATTTGTAAAAAAAGTTGAAACAAAACAGCTAATACAGTCATTTAGTGAAACACAAGAAGTTTCAAGTACAAAAACTTTGCCTCCTCTATCAAAATGTAAAACAAACAAAAAAACAATTAACAGAAAATCAGCTATCACTACAGATAAAACTACTTCTTCAAATTTTAATATAATGCAAAGTAAGCATACCAAGAAAAGTATTTTAGCCAAAATGTACCGTCACAAAGTCCTTCAAAATCTTATAAAAACAGGAGAGAAATCAGGTTCAATGCTTAAAAACTATTGTAGGAAATTAATCTTAGAAGCGTTGATGGACAGTGCAATTGTTCTGAAAAGAAAGTTATTTATTTTACTGTTAAACAAAATGAAACCACTAACAAAACTAATAACTAAATTACAAGAAAGACTTCTCAATAAGCGAAATGTCAACAGAAAGAACTTCTTAAGTATCTGCGGAGGTGAATGGAATCACACTACGAGCACAGAACCATATTTTAATGAAGAAGCGTACAAACAAAAGCAAACAAATACAATTGCCATACATAGCAGTGGTCGAGGTTATGAAAAAGTGAATAATACCATAATGGAACAAGAAGTACTCCTTACAAAAATATGCCCTGAAAACCTCGAGTTACCCCTCCATTCAACTGAATCAGAACGTCTAGTGTACAAATGGCCATGCACGTCAATGTGTAACATTCCCAAACAATGTTTCAAATCTTTGCGCCAATTCCTCAATAAATATGTAAAAAGCAAAGACAAAATCAAAATTAAATTACTGCAAAATTTGGATACCTGTCCAGTGCGCAAGTAAACAGGACTACAAGGACATTCATACGCCTGCATTACAGGACCTACTTGTAAAACCACTTTCCATGATATCATACGGATATCAACACATCATTCAACTATAAGAAATCTAGTCTATAAACTGTACTATGCTTAAAGTCCTGCTTTAGCACTAGCAAAGTTAAATAACATCCTTCTACATGGTACAGCAAAAGACCTACTTGAAGAAATTCACTATATCCAGAAAGAATATTTTGGAAGTGAAAGCCATTAACAGAATGAAATAGCTTTAAACCAATTAAGCAACAATTCTACACATGGCAACTTTTTGCTAAACACATACAAAAAAGAAATACTAAAATTTAAAAGTACATCAGCTGAAGTACCAAACCATGTATGTGTATGTTGCCGTAGAACTTTTTATAAAAGTAACACAAAAACTGTAGACCTATCATACAAAATAGAAGACAATGAAGATTCTAAATGGTTTGAATTAGCTCTCTACCCTGTAGCAGAAAACAAATACGAAATAACTGAGCCCTTAATACTTTGCAGTTACTGCACTACAAAATTTGACAACAACCAAACTCCTGCTATCACAAATAATTTGGAATTATACCCGGTACCAAAACCCCTACAACAACTTAATTTATATGAGAGCATCATAATTCAAACAGTACACCCATTTCAAGCAATAATAAGCCTTCAACCAAAAACAGCAAAATTACCTCCTTCTGAATTGGTAAAGGCATTCTTGGAAAAGTAGTTTATTTACCATTAGATCTAAAAGAAAATGTGTATACTCTAGGAGTGCAACGTCCAATGCAGCAATCTTTAATTTTCTTAGTAAATGGAGTACCTACAAAAGACAAAAAAATATGGCAACAGCTGGTAGATTTATATAAAGTTAGACAAGCCTTCCAATATCTTAAAGAGAATAATGAATATTACAAAGAAATTAATATTGAAGAAAACTTGAAAGATACAACTGAAATAATTCAAGAAACACAAGAAGCTGGCCAATTTGAGCTACTATATCCTGCTACAATATCAAATACTTTAGACCAATATACTTTAGACCATTATACAATTCATCCTTTGCACTGTATTGACACCATTGAAGATGCACTGGAAACTTACCAAATACGTCAAACAAAAGGATCACCAATCAGCATATGGGAAAAAAGTATAGAAGCACGTGCTTTTCCTCTACTCTTTCCTACTGGCAAAGGAGGAAGGTATGATGATAGGTATGATGATAGACCTATTCAAATATCAGCTTCAGAATACCGCTCATTACGGATGTATTCTGAAGATCCCAGATTTAGACAAAATGTGGAATACATATTCCACCTACTCTTTGAAAGTGAACTAGCAACTTTATGTTACGGAGTTGCACACATATTAAAATAAGGATCACACTTTCAAAACATGACAGCTACACAATTATTAGAAAAACCTTGGCCCACCCACTTGGTTTGTTACATTAAGTTGTGCAGAATATGCATGGGAAGATTTACATGATTTCATACGCATATCAAATAAAAACAAAACAAACATAGATATACTAACACCTGGAGAACTTTGTTCTCTGGATCCTGTTAATGTTTCAAGATATTTTCACCATCGGTTCATTGCTATGCTACATTTTATTTGTAATAAAACTGTTCCTCCCCTTGGAGAAGTGCAACACTTCTTTTGGAGAAAATAATACCAAGCCAGAGGAGCATCATATCCACATGCTTTTATGGATTAAAGATGCTCCTAAATTTGGTCAAGACAGTGATGCCACTGTTTTACAGTTTATTAAAAATATGTCACTTGTGAAATTCCATCAGAAGCCACAAATAGTGATCTTCATGCACAAATTTTACAATTTCAAAGACACAAATGTGGAAAACATTGTTGTCGCAAATACAAAAACAAAGGGAAATACTACACCAAATGCCGATTTGGTTTCCCTAGACCAGTTACAAATGCAGGTCAAGTGAACAACCTCATGTCTTCAGTTAGACATAGTGTTAAAGGTAAGTCACCTAAAAATACATATTACATAAAAAGAAAAGAAGAAGAAAAATATATCAATGATTATAATGCAATCATTGCCCACTTATGGAATGCAAACACAGATGTGCAGTACATTGCAGGCAATTCTACTGCAGTTGAACGATATGTCACAGCATACTTAACTAAAGCAGAAAAGACAGAGCTCCAAGACCTCTGGAATGACCTGTCATCAGATAAAACAGTATCTCAGAAATTATACAGCTTGGGCATAAAAATGCTCACCCATAGAGAATGTGGATCATATGAAGCAGCTGATTGTTTAACTGGTACTGCATTGTATGGTAAATCTGAAAATATAGTATGGCTAAGTCTTGGTCCAGCTAAATCTAGAAAAAGAGTTCTAAAATCATATGAAGATATAGAAACAATAGCCAAACATGATCCCAACAGCCAAGACATTTAAGAAAAACAATTTATTGGACACATACTACCCAAACAGAAGTAATACCTTGGAAAACATGTGTCTATACCACATAGCCCAAAACTACACATACAAAAATAATATGAAACCTGATGAAAAAAAGGTAAATATAGAGTGACAGACTGTGAAGGCAGCTTAGTTAAACTCACTAAACCAAATTTAATTAATCATAACAAATTGTCATTAAAGACTCCTCAACATAAAGAAGTATATTACATGTCCCTGCTACAACTCTTCAAACCATGGAGAAAAGAAGAACAATTACTAGATAACTATGACTCATATGAGGATGCTTTCAAAGCAAATGAAAGCACTATAACTGATGTAAACTTTACACAGTACAAAACAATGTTGCACAATGAACAGCAACACGAAGAAGAACTCCAAGCCCAACTAGATAAGGACACTCCTCACAGTAGTCAACCTTCTGTAACAGGAAGCCAAGAACCATTGGGAGAACCACTAATAATAAATGAGGCAGAATTAGCTATGATAGAAGTAGAAAACACCATGTGTCAGTATGAAGATAAGGAAGACTTAACTATACTACAATCAAAACTAAACAATGAGCAAAGTAGCATTTTTCAAGAAGTAAAAAATCAAATTACACATGGTGTAAAACATGAAAATAAAGAATGTTCCTGCCATAATTATAAACCTATACTACTGTACGTCAGTGGTGAAGCTGGTTCTGGCAAAACATTCCTAATCAAAATCATTAGTAAGTTCCTTCAACAATTGACAAACAACAAACTGTCAGCTGTTGTCACTGCCCGCACAGGTTTAGCTGCCTACAACATAGGTGGTGTTACATTACACCGATTACTACTATTATCAGTAGAACACCAGAACAAATTAGACTATTACAAACTTTCTGCAGAAGCTGCAATGGAATTACGCAGAGTATTGAAACAAATGAAAATGATAGTAATAGATGAAGTGAGCATGGTCTCCAACCTGATGTTAGCTTTGATTCACCTCAGATTACAAGAAGTACTCAAAACAGACTATGAAGAGCTCTTTGCAGGAAAACACTTTATTGTTTTTGGAGATCTGCTTCAATTAACACCAGTAAAAGGTGAGCCTATTTTTAAAACATTAGGACACAAACGCTGCTGTAAAACTGTTGGCATCATTGGAAATGTCAACCTTTTTCAACATTTCCAATACAGAGAATTAACAGAAAACATGCAGCAATCTGCAGATCTCACTTATGCCAACATTTTAAAAAGTATCAGAGTTGGTATACTTCCTAAAGAAGCAGAAGGAATATTGAAAACCCGCCACATTAACGCACTTTATGGCGATAATGCATGTGCTACAGATGTTATGGAACAATTAGCCCACAAAAATGTCAATTGTATGGCCTTAATGCCAACTCTTGCAAGCTGTTTCAAATTCAATGAAATCATGCTAAGTAAAGAAATGCAACCAATCATGGAAATTAGCGCCACAGACAAACTAGATGTACATGGTATGACACTACCCATGTGTGACCAAGCCACAACAAGACTAAATAGTTTAGAAAAATCAATATCAAACACAGCAGGCTTAGAAAAGATATTAAAATTATCCTTAAATTGCAGAGTAATGCTTAAACGTAACCTTGACGTGGACCAAGGACTAGTTAATGGAGCACTGGGTACAGTTGTTGGCTTTCAAACATACCCACGCGACAACAAAATTCAGTTTATCAATATACTCTTTGACAAACTTTCAGAAGTAAAAAGGATAGGACGCTCAACAGCTAGATTCCTTCTCTTCAAAGATATGTATGTACGCAGAGAACAATTTTCTCTAACTCTTGCATACGCAGTCACGATTCATAAATCACAAGGTCTTACCCTAGACAAAGCAATGATAGATATTGGTAACACAGTCTTTAAAGAAGGCATGAGCTATGTAGCACTATCACGCTAATGTACACTTGACGGTCTATTTCTAATCAACTTTGATGCAAGTAAAATAAACTCTGATATTCCTTGCATTTTAGAATACAATAGACTTCGCTCACTATACACCCCCCACCTAAACACATATTCTGTTCCACAAAAAGTAAAACGTTATAAAAGAAAAATAAATCAAACAGAAATGCAACAGGATGTCACTGCAAATCCTCCAAAGAGAGTAAAAGAAACTAATACTTCATCAAGTACCACAAGCAAAAAAGAATCAATTAGGGAAAGTAAACCAAGTACTTCTTTAAAGAAGGAAGACAAACTCCAAAAAAAGCAGTTGATACAGAACTACCTGGATCATTTAAATTCTCAAATATAGTTGGTGTAAGTTGCTACGCAAATGTAGCAATGAGTATTCTATTTCAATTACCACCAATTGTTGACAACATTTACTTACACAGTACAGACCCATTGTGTTTGCAAATGTTAGTACTTCACAGAAATGCAGCAAACAATCCTGACAACACGTATAGTGTTTTTGGAATAAGACAACAATTGGACTACTGTGCTGGAATGATGAAATTCACTATAAATTCACAGGAAGATCCACAAGAATTTCTAATGTACTTACTACAAGTACTGGAAAACAAAAACATACCTATAAATGAAATCTTTCAGATTTCATACATGTGGAAACATACATGCACTCTCTGCAACAATGTGACACAAGAAGAAATCCCCAATGAACGCTTCATATATATATCAATACCAAATTGTGAATCCATTCCATTTCAGCGACTTGTACAAAATGCAAACCATGGTAGATTATGCTCTCCCTGCAATTCAGATAATCGCTCCACGTTAGTAATACAAACACATAGTAAATACATAACACTAATGCTTCTACGTTACAATGCAGATGGCACCAAAAACAACTGCAAGCTGACTGGATTCACACATGGTCAAATATCACTTGGTAAGTAAACCTTCACAGCAATAGGTATAATCTACCACGGAGGAGCCACAACCAATTCAGGGCACTACACTGCATATATAAAAAAGAAATGTGGATGGTTTGAATGTAATGATAGTACCATAACTCTAAAGCAGAGATTATCAGGAAATCTTATAAACGCTTATTTGATGTTCTTAAAACCAAAAGTGTATAATAAACTTGTGTTAAAAAAATATAAACTGTTAGAATACTCCAAAAGCTATCTAACTGCTCAAAGATTCTACAGCAACTAATCAGATAAAAGAATACCACTAAATTAGACCAAGAAATATACAGTTAGAATACGCCAATTGGTATCTACTGTCCCAAAATTTAACAATATACAAATAGATAAATCAATACCACTAAAACATATCAAGAAAATAGACAGTTAGAATACGCCAATTGGTATCTAACTGCTCCAAAATGTTATAATATCAAAAGAAATAAATAATATGTTACTGCTCCAAAAAAATACAACAAGCCGAAGTATTAAGCATTAGCCAGAAACAACAAGTGAACACTGAAAACAAACAAACAAATAAACTGTAGCATAACAGAAAAAGGTTTTATTTTAATCCAACATGGATTTTTTTTTCTCCCACAGACCCAATGATTTTAGCAACAAATACAGAAACTGAGCAAATTGCACAGTACTCTGATTTGTAATCTACTAAATATGAGGGTCCAAAAAAAAAAAGTATATTGATTATACAATGTAATAAGTCATTACAAAATACTAATACTAACATACTATTTTCTTTTATCACAGAAATTAACAAGAAAAACATGGACTCCCGTTACTAGACCAAACAGTAAGTATACAATAATAAGGAGAACCATAGCAGCATATCTCATCCATAGTATCTAATACCTTTGCTCCTTATGCATTTGTTTTTCACCCAAAGTTATAAGCAAATATGAATGTGATATGCTGAGGTGTTTGTTGCCAGGGCATAGAGTCTTGGGTGCATGGCCAAATGGCCATGCATCCAAGACTCTATGCCCTGGCAACAACCATCGCAGCATATCACATCCATAGAGTCAAACATTTCAACTATGGTCTATGGAAACTTTTAATGTCCGCGGACATTATGAGTGTTCTTAGAACACTTTCAACTTGCCAGTGAACAATACGGACAGCGTTTTCAGGACACCCCCTACGAACATTTCAGAACAACGCGATAGTTCTTAGAACACTTTCCACTTCACAACGAACAATACGGACAGTGTCCTCAGGACACCCCCATTTTGTTTATTTGCGAACATTTCAGGACACTGCAAGTGTTCTTAGAACACATTCAACTTGCCAGCGAACAATACGGACTACGCCTTCAGGACACCCCCTACGAACATTCCAGGACACCGCGAGTTTTCTTAGAAACTTCTTCGGAACACCCCCATTTTGTTTATTTGCGAACATTTCAGGACACTGCAAGTGTTCTTAGAAAAACATTCAACTTGACAACGAACAATACGGACAGTGTCCTCAGAACACCCCCATTTCGTTTATTTGCAAACATTTCAGGACACCATGAGTGTTCTAAGAACACATTCAACTTGCCAGCGAACAATACGGACTACGCCTTCAGGACACCCCCTACGAACATTCCAGCACACCGGGAGTGTTCTTAGAAACATCTTCAGAACACTTTCATTTGTTTATTTGCGAACATTTCAGGACACCACGAGTGTTCTTAGAACACATTCAACTTGACAGAGAACAATACGGACAGCGTCCTCAGGACACCCCCATTTTGTTTATTTGCGAACATTTCAGGACACTGCGAGGGTTCTTAGAACACATTCAGCTTGCCAGCGAACAATACGGACTACGCCTTCAGGACACCCCCTACGAACATTCCGGGACACCGGGAGTGTTCTTAGAAACGTCTTCAGAACACCTCCATTTTGTTTATTTGCAAACATTTCAGGATACCGCGAGTGTTCTTAGAACACATTCAACTTGTCAATGAACAATACGGACAGTGTCCTCAGAACACCCCCATTTCGTTTATTTGCAAACATTTCAGGACACCATGAGTGTTCTAAGAACACATTCAACTTGCCAGCGAACAATACGGACTACGCCTTCAGGACACCCCCTACGAACATTCCAGCACACCGGGAGTGTTCTTAGAAACATCTTCAGAACACTTTCATTTGTTTATTTGCGAACATTTCAGGACACCGCAAGTGTTCTTAGAACACATTCAATTTGCCAGCGAACAATATGGACTACGCCTTCAGGACAACCCCTACAAACAGTCCAGGACACCGGGAGTGTTCTTAGAAACGTCTTCAGAACACCTCCATTTTGTTTATTTGCGAACATTTCAGGACACCGGGAGTGTTCTTAGAACACATTCAATTTGCCAGTGAACAATACGGACTACGCCTTCAGGACACCCCCTACGAACATTCCAGGACACCGGGAGTGTTCTTAGAAACGTCTTCAGAACACCTCCATTTTGTTTATTTGCGAACATTTCAGGACACCGCGAGTGTTCTTAGAACACATTCAACTTGACAGAGAACAATACGGACAGCGTCCTCAGGACACCCCCTACGAACATTCCCCAGACACCGCGAGTGTTCTTAGAAGCGTCTTCAGAACACCACCATCTTGTTTATTTGCGAACATTTCAGGACACCGCAAGTGTTCTAAGAACACATTCAACTTGTCAACGAACAATACGGACTACGCCTTCAGGACACCCCCTACGAACATTCCAGGACACCGGGAGTGTTCTTAGAAACGTCCTCCGAACACCCCCATTTCGTTTATTTGCGAACATTTCAGAACATTGCGAGTGTTCTTAGAACACATTCAATTTGCCAGTGAACAATACGGACTACGCCTTCAGGACACCCCCTACGAACATTCCAGGACACCGGGAGTGTTCTTAGAAACGTCTTCAGAACACCTCCATCTTGTTTATTTGCGAACATTTCAGGACACCGCGAGTGTTCTTAGAACACATTCAACTTGGTAGAGAACAATACGGACAGCGTCCTCAGGACACCCCCATTTTGTTTATTTGCGAACATTTCAGGACACCACGAGTGTTCTTAGAACACATTCAACTTGACAGACAACAATACGGACAGTGTCCTCAGGACACCCCCATTTTGTTTATTTGCGAACATTTCAGGACATTGCGAATGTTCTTAGAACACATTCAACTTGCAAGCGAACAATACGGACTACGCCTTCAGGACACCCCCTACGAACATTCCAGGACACAGGGAGTGTTCTTAGAAACGTCTTCAGAACACCTCCATTTTGTTTATTTGCGAACATTTCAGGACACCGTGAGTATTCTTAGAACACATTCAACTTGACAGAGAACTATACGGACAGCGTCCTCAGGACACCCCCTACGAACATTCCCCAGACACCGCGAGTGTTCTTAGAAGCGTCTTCAGAACACCACCATCTTGTTTATTTGCGAACATTTCAGGACACTGCGAGTGTTCTTAAAACTCATTCAACTTGTCAACGAACAATACGGACAGTGTCCTCAGAATACCCCCATTTTGTTTATTTGCGAACATTTCAGGACACCATGAGTGTTCTAAGAACACATTCAACTTGCCAGCGAACAATACGGACTACGCCTTCAGGACACCCCCTACGAACATTCCAGGACACAGGGAGTGTTCTTAGAAAAGTCTTCAGAACACCTCCATTTTGTTTATTTGCAAACATTTCAGGATACCGCGAGTGTTCTTAGAACACATTCAACTTGACAGAGAACAATACGGACAGCGTCCTCAGGACAACCCCTACGAACATTCCCCAGACACCGCGAGTGTTCTTAGAAGCGTCTTCAGAACACCACCATCTTGTTTATTTGCGAACATTTCAGGACACTGCGAGTGCTCTTAAAACACATTCAACTTGTCAACGAACAATACGGACAGTGTCCTCAGAACACCCCCATTTCGTTTATTTGCGAACATTTCAGGACACCATGAGTGTTCTAAGAACACATTCAACTTGCCAGCGAACAATACGGACTACGCCTTCAGGACACCCCCTACGAACATTCCAGGACACAGGGAGTGTTCTTAGAAAAGTCTTCAGAACACCTCCATTTTGTTTATTTGCAAACATTTCAGGATACCGCGAGTGTTCTTAGAACACATTCAACTTGACAGAGAACAATACGGACAGCGTCCTCAGGACACCCCCTACGAACATTCCAGGACACCGGGAGTGTTCTTAGAAACGTCTTCAGAACACCTCCATTTTGTTTATTTGCGAACATTTCAGGACACCGCGAGTGTTCTTAGAACACATTCAACTTGACAGAGAACAATACGGACAGCGTCCTCAGGACACCCCCTACGAACATTCCCCAGACACCGCGAGTGTTCTTAGAAGCGTCTTCAGAACACCACCATCTTGTTTATTTGCGAACATTTCAGGACACCGCAAGTGTTCTAAGAACACATTCAACTTGTCAACGAACAATACGGACTACGCCTTCAGGACACCCCCTACGAACATTCCAGGACACCGGGAGTGTTCTTAGAAACGTCCTCCGAACACCCCCATTTCGTTTATTTGCGAACATTTCAGAACATTGCGAGTGTTCTTAGAACACATTCAATTTGCCAGTGAACAATACGGACTACGCCTTCAGGACACCCCCTACGAACATTCCAGGACACCGGGAGTGTTCTTAGAAACGTCTTCAGAACACCTCCATCTTGTTTATTTGCGAACATTTCAGGACACCGCGAGTGTTCTTAGAACACATTCAACTTGGTAGAGAACAATACGGACAGCGTCCTCAGGACACCCCCATTTTGTTTATTTGCGAACATTTCAGGACACCACGAGTGTTCTTAGAACACATTCAACTTGACAGACAACAATACGGACAGTGTCCTCAGGACACCCCCATTTTGTTTATTTGCGAACATTTCAGGACATTGCGAATGTTCTTAGAACACATTCAACTTGCAAGCGAACAATACGGACTACGCCTTCAGGACACCCCCTACGAACATTCCAGGACACAGGGAGTGTTCTTAGAAACGTCTTCAGAACACCTCCATTTTGTTTATTTGCGAACATTTCAGGACACCGTGAGTATTCTTAGAACACATTCAACTTGACAGAGAACTATACGGACAGCGTCCTCAGGACACCCCCTACGAACATTCCCCAGACACCGCGAGTGTTCTTAGAAGCGTCTTCAGAACACCACCATCTTGTTTATTTGCGAACATTTCAGGACACTGCGAGTGTTCTTAAAACTCATTCAACTTGTCAACGAACAATACGGACAGTGTCCTCAGAATACCCCCATTTTGTTTATTTGCGAACATTTCAGGACACCATGAGTGTTCTAAGAACACATTCAACTTGCCAGCGAACAATACGGACTACGCCTTCAGGACACCCCCTACGAACATTCCAGGACACAGGGAGTGTTCTTAGAAAAGTCTTCAGAACACCTCCATTTTGTTTATTTGCAAACATTTCAGGATACCGCGAGTGTTCTTAGAACACATTCAACTTGACAGAGAACAATACGGACAGCGTCCTCAGGACAACCCCTACGAACATTCCCCAGACACCGCGAGTGTTCTTAGAAGCGTCTTCAGAACACCACCATCTTGTTTATTTGCGAACATTTCAGGACACTGCGAGTGCTCTTAAAACACATTCAACTTGTCAACGAACAATACGGACAGTGTCCTCAGAACACCCCCATTTCGTTTATTTGCGAACATTTCAGGACACCATGAGTGTTCTAAGAACACATTCAACTTGCCAGCGAACAATACGGACTACGCCTTCAGGACACCCCCTACGAACATTCCAGGACACAGGGAGTGTTCTTAGAAAAGTCTTCAGAACACCTCCATTTTGTTTATTTGCAAACATTTCAGGATACCGCGAGTGTTCTTAGAACACATTCAACTTGACAGAGAACAATACGGACAGCGTCCTCAGGACACCCCCTACGAACATTCCCCAGACACCGCAAGTGTTCTTAGAAGCGTCTTCAGAACACCACCATCTTGTTTATTTGCGAACATTTCAGGACACCGCGAGTGTTCTTAGAACACATTCAACTTGTCAATGAACAATCCGGACAGTGTCCTCAGAACTCCCCCATTTCGTTTATTTGCAAATATTTCAGGACACCACGACCCAGGCGGTAAGTTACCGCCTGGGCCGTGACTTTACCACCATGGCGTAAACTACGTTTACGCCATGGTGGTTGGCGGACTTACCGCCCCATTCCGACCTTGGCGGGGCGGTAAGTCCCCAATCCCCATTTACCCTTCCCCATTCCCATTTTTGCCCCATAGGGCATAATGGGAGTGGGGAAGGCGTTAATTACGCCACCGTAAATTACGGTGGCATAATTAACTCCATGGTCCCTTAGCGCCATGGATTTTAACACCTGCTAAAAGCAGGTGTTAAAAGCACCATGGCGCTAGGGGACCTCGTAATTGGTGGTAAGGGGTCGGCGCAGCTAACGCTGGCGTAAACCCCTTACCGCCAGGGTCGTAATGAGGCCCCATGAGTGTTCTAAGAACACATTCAACTTGCCAGCGAACAATAAGGACTACGCCTTCAGGACACCCCCTACGAACATTCCAGGACACCGGGAGTGTTCTTAGAAACATCTTCAGAACACTTTCATTTGTTTATTTGCGAACATTTCAGGACACCGCAAGTGTTCTTAGAACACATTCAATTTGCCAGCGAACAATACGGACTACGCCTTCAGGACAACCCCTACAAACAGTCCAGGACACCGGGAGTGTTCTTAGAAACGTCTTCAGAACACCTCCATTTTGTTTATTTGCGAACATTTCAGGACACCGCGAGTGTTCTTAGAACACATTCAATTTGCCAGTGAACAATACGGACTACGCCTTCAGGACACCCCCTACGAACATTCCAGGACACCGGGAGTGTTCTTAGAAACGTCTTCAGAACACCTCCATTTTGTTTATTTGCGAACATTTCAGGACACCGCGAGTGTTCTTAGAACACATTCAACTTGACAGAGAACAATACGGACAGCGTCCTCAGGACACCCCCTACGAACATTCCCCAGACACAGCGAGTGTTCTTAGAAGCGTCTTCAGAACACCACCATCTTGTTTATTTGCGAAAATTTCAGGACACCGCAAGTGTTCTTAGAACACATTCAACTTGTCAACGAACAATACGGACTACGCCTTCAGGATACCCCCTACGAACATTCCAGGACACCGGGAGTGTTCTTAGAAACGTCTTCAGAACACCTCCATCTTGATTATTTGCGAACATTTCAGGACACCGCGAGTGTTCTTAGAACACATTCAACTTGACAGAGAACAATACGGACAGCGTCCTCAGGACACCCCCATTTTGTTTATTTGCGAACATTTCAGGACACCACGAGTGTTCTTAGAACACATTCAACTTGACAGACAACAATACGGACAGTGTCCTCAGGACACCCCCATTTTGTTTATTTGCGAACATTTCAGGACATTGCGAATGTTCTTAGAACACATTCAACTTGCAAGCAAACAATACGGACTACGCCTTCAGGACACCCCCTACGAACATTCCAGGACACAGGGAGTGTTCTTAGAAACGTCTTCAGAACACCTCCATTTTGTTTATTTGCGAACATTTCAGGACACCGTGAGTGGTCTTAGAACACATTCAACTTGACAGAGAACAATACGGACAGCGTCCTCAGGACACCCCCTACGAACATTCCCCAGACACCGCGAGTGTTCTTAGAAGCGTCTTCAGAACACCACCATCTTGTTTATTTGCGAACATTTCAGGACACTGCGAGTGTTCTTAAAACTCATTCAACTTGTCAACGAACAATACGGACAGTGTCCTCAGAACACCCCCATTTTGTTTATTTGCGAACATTTCAGGACACCATGAGTGTTCTAAGAACACATTCAACTTGCCAGCGAACAATACGGACTACGCCTTCAGGACACCCCCTACGAACATTCCAGGACACAGGAAGTGTTCTTAGAAAAGTCTTCAGAACACCTCCATTTTGTTTATTTGCAAACATTTCAGGATACCGCGAGTGTTCTTAGAACACATTCAACTTGACAGAGAACAATACGGACAGCGTCCTCAGGACACCCCCTACGAACATTCCCCAGACACCGCGAGTGTTCTTAGAAGCGTCTTCAGAACACCACCATCTTGTTTATTTGCGAACATTTCAGGACACTGCGAGTGTTCTTAAAACACATTCAACTTGTCAACGAACAATACGGACAGTGTCCTCAGAACACCCCCATTTTGTTTATTTGCGAACATTTCAGGACACCATGAGTGTTCTAAGAACACATTCAACTTGCCAGCGAACAATACGGACTACGCCTTCAGGACACCCCCTACGAACATTCCAGGACACAGGAAGTGTTCTTAGAAAAGTCTTCAGAACACCTCCATTTTGTTTATTTGCAAACATTTCAGGATACCGCAAGTGTTCTTAGAACACATTCAACTTGACAGAGAACAATACGGACAGCGTCCTCAGGACACCCCCTACGAACATTCCACAGACACCGCGAGTGTTCTTAGAAGCGTCTTCAGAACACCACCATCTTGTTTATTTGCAAACATTTCAGGATATCGCGAGTGTTCTTAGAACACATTCAACTTGACAGAGAACAATACGGACAGCGTCCTCAGGACACCCCCTAAGAACATTCCCCAGACACCGCAAGTGTTCTTAGAAGCGTCTTCAGAACACCACCATCTTGTTTATTTGCGAACATTTCAGGACACCGCGAGTGTTCTTAGAACACATTCAACTTGTCAATGAACAATACGGACAGTATCCTCAGAACACCCCCATTTCGTTTATTTGCAAACATTTCAGGACACCATGAGTGTTCTAAGAACACATTCAACTTGCCAGCGAACAATACGGACTACGCCTTCAGGACACCCCCTACGAACATTCCAGGACACCGGGAGTGTTCTTAGAAACGTCTTCAGAACACCTCCATTTTGTTTATTTGCGAACATTTCAGGACACCGCGAGTGTTCTTAGAACACATTCAATTTGCCAGTGAACAATACGGACTACGCCTTCAGGACACCCCCTACGAACATTCCAGGACACCGGGAGTGTTCTTAGAAACGTCTTCAGAACACCTCCATTTTGTTTATTTGCGAACATTTCAGGACACCGCGAGTGTTCTTAGAACACATTCAACTTGACAGAGAACAATACGGACAGCGTCCTCAGGACACCCCCTACGAACATTCCCCAGACACTGCGAGTGTTCTTAGAAGCGTCTTCAGAACACCACCATCTTGTTTATTTGCGAACATTTCAGGACACTGCGAGTGTTCTTAAAACACATTCAACTTGTCAACGAACAATACGGACAGTGTCCTCAGAACACCCCCATTTCGTTTATTTGTGAACATTTCAGGACACCATGAGTGTTCTAAGAACACATTCAACTTGCCAGCGAACAATACGGACTACGCCTTCAGGACACCCCCTACGAACATTCCAGGACACAGGGAGTGTTCTTAGAAAAGTCTTCAGAACACCTCCATTTTGTTTATTTGCAAACATTTCAGGATACCGCGAGTGTTCTTAGAACACATTCAACTTGACAGAGAACAATACGGACAGCGTCCTCAGGACACCCCCTACGAACATTCCCCAGACACCGCAAGTGTTCTTAGAAGCGTCTTCAGAACACCACCATCTTGTTTATTTGCGAACATTTCAGGACACCGCGAGTGTTCTTAGAACACATTCAACTTGTCAATGAACAATCCGGACAGTGTCCTCAGAACACCCCCATTTCGTTTATTTGCAAACATTTCAGGACACCACGACCCAGGCGGTAAGTTACCGCCTGGGCCGTGACTTTACCACCATGGCGTAAACTACGTTTACGCCATGGTGGTTGGCGGACTTACCGCCCCATTCCGACCTTGGCGGGGCGGTAAGTCCCCAATCCCCATTTACCCTTCCCCATTCCCATTTTTGCCCCATAGGGCATAATGGGAGTGGGGAAGGCGTTAATTACGCCACCGTAAATTACGGTGGCATAATTAACTCCATGGTCCCTTAGCGCCATGGATTTTAACACCTGCTAAAAGCAGGTGTTAAAAGCACCATGGCGCTAGGGGACCTCGTAATTGGTGGTAAGGGGTCGGCGCAGCTAACGCTGGCGTAAACCCCTTACCGCCAGGGTCGTAATGAGGCCCCATGAGTGTTCTAAGAACACATTCAACTTGCCAGCGAACAATACGGACTTCGCCTTCAGGACACCCCCTACGAACATTCCAGGCCCCCGGGAGTGTTCTTAGAAACATCTTCAGAACACTTTCATTTGTTTATTTGCGAACATTTCAGGACACCGCAAGTGTTCTTAGAACACATTCAATTTGCCAGCGAACAATACGGACTACGCCTTCAGGACAACCCCTACAAACAGTCCAGGACACCGGGAGTGTTCTTAGAAACGTCTTCAGAACACCTCCATTTTGTTTATTTGCGAACATTTCAGGACACCGCGAGTGTTCTTAGAACACATTCAATTTGCCAGTGAACAATACGGACTACGCCTTCAGGACACCCCCTACGAACATTCCAGGACACCGGGAGTGTTCTTAGAAACGTCTTCAGAACACCTCCATTTTGTTTATTTGCGAACATTTCAGGACACCGCGAGTGTTCTTAGAACACATTCAACTTGACAGAGAACAATACGGACAGCGCCCTCAGGACACCCCCTACGAACATTCCCCAGACACAGCGAGTGTTCTTAGAAGCGTCTTCAGAACACCACCATCTTGTTTATTTGCGAAAATTTCAGGACACCGCAAGTGTTCTTAGAACACATTCAACTTGTCAACGAACAATACGGACTACGCCTTCAGGATACCCCCTACGAACATTCCAGGACACCGGGAGTGTTCTTAGAAACGTCTTCAGAACACCTCCATCTTGTTTATTTGCGAACATTTCAGGACACCGCGAGTGTTCTTAGAACACATTCAACTTGACAGAGAACAATACGGACAGCGTCCTCAGGACACCCCCATTTTGTTTATTTGCGAACATTTCAGGACACCACGAGTGTTCTTAGAACACATTCAACTTGACAGACAACAATACGGACAGTGTCCTCAGCACACCCCCATTTTGTTTATTTGCGAACATTTCAGGACATTGCGAATGTTCTTAGAACACATTCAACTTGCAAGCGAACAATACGGACTACGCCTTCAGGACACCCCCTACGAACATTCCAGGACACAGGGAGTGTTCTTAGAAACGTCTTCAGAACACCTCCATTTTGTTTATTTGCGAACATTTCAGGACACCGTGAGTGGTCTTAGAACACATTCAACTTGACAGAGAACAATACGGACAGCGTCCTCAGGACACCCCCTACGAACATTCCCCAGACACCGCGAGTGTTCTTAGAAGCGTCTTCAGAACACCACCATCTTGTTTATTTGCGAACATTTCAGGACACTGCGAGTGTTCTTAAAACTCATTCAACTTGTCAACGAACAATACGGACAGTGTCCTCAGAACACCCCCATTTTGTTTATTTGCGAACATTTCAGGACACCATGAGTGTTCTAAGAACACATTCAACTTGCCAGCGAACAATACGGACTACGCCTTCAGGACACCCCCTACGAACATTCCAGGACACAGGAAGTGTTCTTAGAAAAGTCTTCAGAACACCTCCATTTTGTTTATTTGCAAACATTTCAGGATACCGCGAGTGTTCTTAGAACACATTCAACTTAACAGAGAACAATACGGACAGCGTCCTCAGGACACCCCCTACGAACATTCCCCAGACACCGCGAGTGTTCTTAGAAGCGTCTTCAGAACACCACCATCTTGTTTATTTGCAAACATTTCAGGATACCGCGAGTGTTCTTAGAACACATTCAACTTGACAGAGAACAATACGGACAGCGTCCTCAGGACACCCCCTAAGAACATTCCCCAGACACCGCAAGTGTTCTTAGAAGCGTCTTCAGAACACCACCATCTTGTTTATTTGCGAACATTTCAGGACACCGCGAGTGTTCTTAGAACACATTCAACTTGTCAATGAACAATATGGACAGTATCCTCAGAACACCCCCATTTCGTTTATTTGCAAACATTTCAGGACACCATGAGTGTTCTAAGAACACATTCAACTTGCCAGCGAACAATACGGACTACGCCTTCAGGACACCCCCTACGAACATTCCAGGACACCGGGAGTGTTCTTAGAAACGTCTTCAGAACACCTCCATTTTGTTTATTTGCGAACATTTCAGGACACCGCGAGTGTTCTTAGAACACATTCAATTTGCCAGTGAACAATACGGACTACGCCTTCAGGACACCCCCTACGAACATTCCAGGACACCGGGAGTGTTCTTAGAAACGTCTTCAGAACACCTCCATTTTGTTTATTTGCGAACATTTCAGGACACCGCGAGTGTTCTTAGAACACATTCAACTTGACAGAGAACAATACGGACAGCGTCCTCAGGACACCCCCTACGAACATTCCCCAGACACCGCGAGTGTTCTTAGAAGCGTCTTCAGAACACCACCATCTTGTTTATTTGCGAACATTTCAGGACACTGCGAGTGTTCTTAAAACACATTCAACTTGTCAACGAACAATACGGACAGTGTCCTCAGAACACCCCCATTTCGTTTATTTGTGAACATTTCAGGACACCATGAGTGTTCTAAGAACACATTCAACTTGCCAGCGAACAATACGGACTACGCCTTCAGGACACCCCCTACGAACATTCCAGGACACAGGGAGTGTTCTTAGAAAAGTCTTCAGAACACCTCCATTTTGTTTATTTGCAAACATTTCAGGATACCGCGAGTGTTCTTAGAACACATTCAACTTGACAGAGAACAATACGGACAGCGTCCTCAGGACACCCCCTACGAACATTCCCCAGACACCGCAAGTGTTCTTAGAAGCGTCTTCAGAACACCACCATCTTGTTTATTTGCGAACATTTCAGGACACCGCAAGTGTTCTTAGAACACATTCAACTTGTCAATGAACAATCCGGACAGTGTCCTCAGAACACCCCCATTTCGTTTATTTGCAAACATTTCAGGACACCACGACCCAGGCGGTAAGTTACCGCCTGGGCCGTGACTTTACCACCATGGCGTAAACTACGTTTACGCCATGGTGGTTGGCGGACTTACCGCCCCATTCCGACCTTGGCGGGGCGGTAAGTCCCCAATCCCCATTTACCCTTCCCCATTCCCATTTTTGCCCCATAGGGCATAATGGGAGTGGGGAAGGCGTTAATTACGCCACCGTAAATTACGGTGGCATAATTAACTCCATGGTCCCTTAGCGCCATGGATTTTAACACCTGCTAAAAGCAGGTGTTAAAAGCACCATGGCGCTAGGGGACCTCGTAATTGGTGGTAAGGGGTCGGCGCAGCTAACGCTGGCGTAAACCCCTTACCGCCAGGGTCGTAATGAGGCCCCATGAGTGTTCTAAGAACACATTCAACTTGCCAGCGAACAATACGGACTACGCCTTCAGGACACCCCCTACGAACATTCCAGGACACCGGGAGTGTTCTTAGAAACATCTTCAGAACACTTTCATTTGTTTATTTGCGAACATTTCAGGACACCGCAAGTGTTCTTAGAACACATTCAATTTGCCAGCGAACAATACGGACTACGCCTTCAGGACAACCCCTACAAACAGTCCAGGACACCGGGAGTGTTCTTAGAAACGTCTTCAGAACACCTCCATTTTGTTTATTTGCGAACATTTCAGGACACCGCGAGTGTTCTTAGAACACATTCAATTTGCCAGTGAACAATACGGACTACGCCTTCAGGACACCCCCTACGAACATTCCAGGACACCGGGAGTGTTCTTAGAAACGTCTTCAGAACACCTCCATTTTGTTTATTTGCGAACATTTCAGGATACAGCGAGTGTTCTTAGAACACATTCAACTTGACAGAGAACAATACGGACAGCGTCCTCAGGACACCCCCTACGAACATTCCCCAGACACCGCGAGTGTTCTTAGAAGCGTCTTCAGAACACCACCATCTTGTTTATTTGCAAACATTTCAGGATACCGCGAGTGTTCTTAGAACACATTCAACTTGACAGAGAACAATACGGACAGCGTCCTCAGGACACCCCCTAAGAACATTCCCCAGACACCGCAAGTGTTCTTAGAAGCGTCTTCAGAACACCACCATCTTGTTTATTTGCGAACATTTCAGGACACCGCGAGTGTTCTTAGAACACATTCAACTTGTCAATGAACAATACGGACAGTATCCTCAGAACACCCCCATTTCGTTTATTTGCAAACATTTCAGGACACCATGAGTGTTCTAAGAACACATTCAACTTGCCAGCGAACAATACGGACTACGCCTTCAGGACACCCCCTACGAACATTCCAGGACACCGGGAGTGTTCTTAGAAACGTCTTCAGAACACCTCCATTTTGTTTATTTGCGAACATTTCAGGACACCGCGAGTGTTCTTAGAACACATTCAATTTGCCAGTGAACAATACGGACTACGCCTTCAGGACACCCCCTACGAACATTCCAGGACACCGGGAGTGTTCTTAGAAACGTCTTCAGAACACCTCCATTTTGTTTATTTGCGAACATTTCAGGACACCGCGAGTGTTCTTAGAACACATTCAACTTGACAGAGAACAATACGGACAGCGTCCTCAGGACACCCCCTACGAACATTCCCCAGACACCGCGAGTGTTCTTAGAAGCGTCTTCAGAACACCACCATCTTGTTTATTTGCGAAAATTTCAGGACACTGCGAGTGTTCTTAAAACACATTCAACTTGTCAACGAACAATACGGACAGTGTCCTCAGAACACCCCCATTTCGTTTATTTGTGAACATTTCAGGACACCATGAGTGTTCTAAGAACACATTCAACTTGCCAGCGAACAATACGGACTACGCCTTCAGGACACCCCCTACGAACATTCCAGGACACAGGGAGTGTTCTTAGAAAAGTCTTCAGAACACCTCCATTTTGTTTATTTGCGAACATTTCAGGACACCGCGAGTGTTCTTAGAACACATTCAACTTGACAGAGAACAATACGGACAGCGTCCTCAGGACACCCCCTACGAACATTCCCCAGACACCGCAAGTGTTCTTAGAAGCGTCTTCAGAACACCACCATCTTGTTTATTTGCGAACATTTCAGGACACTGCGAGTGTTCTTAAAACTCATTCAACTTGTCAACGAACAATACGGACAGTGTCCTCAGAACACCCCCATTTTGTTTATTTGCGAACATTTCAGGACACCATGAGTGTTCTAAGAACACATTCAACTTGCCAGCGAACAATACGGACTACGCCTTCAGGACACCCCCTACGAACATTCCAGGACACAGGAAGTGTTCTTAGAAAAGTCTTCAGAACACCTCCATTTTGTTTATTTGCAAACATTTCAGGATACCGCGAGTGTTCTTAGAACACATTCAACTTGACAGAGAACAATACGGACAGCGTCCTCAGGACACCCCCTACGAACATTCCCCAGACACCGCGAGTGTTCTTAGAAGCGTCTTCAGAACACCACCATCTTGTTTATTTGCGAACATTTCAGGACACTGCGAGTGTTCTTAAAACACATTCAACTTGTCAACGAACAATACGGACAGTGTCCTCAGAACACCCCCATTTCGTTTATTTGCGAACATTTCAGGACACCATGAGTGTTCTAAGAACACATTCAACTTGCCAGCGAACAATACGGACTACGCCTTCAGGACACCCCCTACGAACATTCCAGGACACAGGGAGTGTTCTTAGAAAAGTCTTCAGAACACCTCCATTTTGTTTATTTGCAAACATTTCAGGATACCGCGAGTGTTCTTAGAACACATTCAACTTGACAGAGAACAATACGGACAGCGTCCTCAGGACACCCCCTAAGAACATTCCCCAGACACCGCAAGTGTTCTTAGAAGCATCTTCAGAACACCACCATCTTGTTTATTTGCGAACATTTCAGGACACCGCGAGTGTTCTTAGAACACATTCAACTTGTCAATGAACAATACGGACAGTATCCTCAGAACACCCCCATTTCGTTTATTTGCAAACATTTCAGGACACCATGAGTGTTCTAAGAACACATTCAACTTGCCAGCGAACAATACGGACTACGCCTTCAGGACACCCCCTACGAACATTCCAGGACACCGGGAGTGTTCTTAGAAACGTCTTCAGAACACCTCCATTTTGTTTATTTGCGAACATTTCAGGACACCGCGAGTGTTCTTAGAACACATTCAATTTGCCAGTGAACAATACGGACTACGCCTTCAGGACACCCCCTACGAACATTCCAGGACACCGGGAGTGTTCTTAGAAACGTCTTCAGAACACCTCCATTTTGTTTATTTGCGAACATTTCAGGACACCGCGAGTGTTCTTAGAACACATTCAACTTGACAGAGAACAATACGGACAGCGTCCTCAGGACACCCCCTACGAACATTCCCCAGACACCGCGAGTGTTCTTAGAAGCGTCTTCAGAACACCACCATCTTGTTTATTTGCGAACATTTCAGGACACTGCGAGTGTTCTTAAAACACATTCAACTTGTCAACGAACAATACGGACAGTGTCCTCAGAACACCCCCATTTCGTTTATTTGTGAACATTTCAGGACACCATGAGTGTTCTAAGAACACATTCAACTTGCCAGCGAACAATACGGACTACGCCTTCAGGACACCCCCTACGAACATTCCAGGACACAGGGAGTGTTCTTAGAAAAGTCTTCAGAACACCTCCATTTTGTTTATTTGCGAACATTTCAGGACACCGCGAGTGTTCTTAGAACACATTCAACTTGACAGAGAACAATACGGACAGCGTCCTCAGGACACCCCCTACGAACATTCCCCAGACACCGCGAGTGTTCTTAGAAGCGTCTTCAGAACACCACCATCTTGTTTATTTGCGAACATTTCAGGACACCGCAAGTGTTCTTAGAACACATTCAACTTGTCAACGAACAATACGGACAGTGTCCTCAGAACACCCCCATTTCGTTTATTTGCGAACATTTCAGGACACCATGAGTGTTCTAAGAACACATTCAACTTGCCAGCGAACAATACGGACTACGCCTTCAGGACACCCCCTACGAACATTCCAGGACACCGGGAGTGTTCTTAGAAACATCTTCAGAACACCTCCATTTGTTTATTTGCGAACGTTTCAGGACACCGCGAGTGTTCTTAGAACACATTCAATTTGCCAGCGAACAATACGGACTATGCCTTCAGGACACCCCCTACGAACATTCCAGGACACCGGGAGTGTTCTTAGAAACGTCTTCAGATCACCTCCATTTTGTTTATTTGCGAACATTTCAGGACACAGCGAGTGTTCTTAGAACACATTCAACTTGACAGAGAACAATACGGACAGCGTCCTCAGGACACCCCCATTTTGTTTATTTGCGAACATTTCAGGACACCGCGAGTGTTTCGTAGAACACATTCAACTTGACAGAGAACAATACGGACAGCGTCCTCAGGACACCCCCATTTTGTTTATTTGCGAAAATTTCAGGACACCGCAAGTGTTCTTAGAACACATTCAACTTGTCAGCCACAACCCCATTCATATTTGCGAACATTTCAGGACACAGCGAGTGGTCAACAACGTCTTCAGAACACCCCCATTTTGTGTATTTGCGAACAATTCAGGACACCGTGAGTGTTCTTAGAACATATTCAACTTGACAACGAACAATACGGACAGCGTCCTCAGGACACCCCCATTTTGTTTATTTGTGAACATTTCAGGACACTGCGAGTGTTCTTAGAACAGTTTCAGTTTGCTTGCGAACAAAACGGACACATATTGAGTCCTCAGAACACCCCCCATTCAGTTTATTTAGAACATTTCAGAACACCCGTGATGTCCGCAGACAAATCGAACACAAAAAGAATGTCTAACACATAAAAAACACAACTTTCATCCTATCTCATACACTCCCACCCTTCCCAAACACACCTACACACCAACACACTCTACTAAATACAAATTTTGAACAAAGTTTCACCGCGCTGTCCGTGGACGACAGCGAATCCAAGATGGCGGGCGCTACCGAAAATCTGACGCGCTTCACGCTCCACGCCGTCCAATCAGCGAACACGTTGCTTGTCCGTGAACATCACGCAAGCCGATTGCCCAATCAGGGCACTGTCCGCGGAGCGAACAGGGAAGTCCGTCCACAGACCGAACACAGATATCACACTTTTTTTTTACCTACTTTTTGGTCATTTAAAAAAAAACTATGGACGGATTTTCACCAAATTTGCAAAAGCACGCTTTCGGGACCAAGCCGCTGCTCCTGGTCCAAATTTGGTGAAAATCCGTCCAGCGGTTTGGGCTGTAGACGCGAGCACAATTTTTTTCCCATTCATTCTATGGGGAAAAAAAAGTTTTGGGACCCCCCCATAACTTTGCCCCCCCCCTGGACGAATCCTCACCAAACTTTGCAAAAAAATTCAGAGTGACCCAAATACTTGCAAAGTTTGGTGAGGATCCGTCCAGGGAGAGTGAAGTTATAAGCCGCCCAAAAAGTGCTCTTCCTATGGATCGCCAACTTAACCATAACTACATGGCCACTACCGTGAATCAATTTTCAATGGTAACCTTATGCTGGTTGCATGTTCAAATTCAACAGTTCATTTTTTGTATATTTTACCACCTTCATCCACAAATCAATCACAGTATTTGGATATCCTTGACGAAAAATGGACAAAACGCAAAAGCACATATAAAACATCATGCACATGCACTACCTGCGTGCTTTTTCCCCCGTTTTGCTCTTTTTACCACCCAGTCCCCGTTTCGCCTACTCTTCTCATTCACTCCCCACCTCTTACACCCTCTTACTCTTTTCCAAGAATCCTTTCGTATCCAGAAAAAGAATGTTCTAAACAACTACTCCGAGTCTACTCAATATGGGAGACTCCTACTATTTTCTCTGTATCTTCACTTATTTATTCTGCACTGGACGAGAAAATGCTACGCGGTGCTGCCTTCTACCTCGTTCAGGCTAGGATACAACTTCTCTTGTTTCTCTTCACTTCTTACAAAAACCTAATGGCCATATAAAGGACAAATCAGAAAAGCCTCATCATCACTCACACAGGCCCTACTCTTCCCTATAACACATTACCACCTGTCCCCCTTATTTCCCCCTTACCTTTCCTTTGTAACCTTTGCAACCGGCACTCACGTGTTTAGTCAGGTGACCCGAGAGTCGCCGCTCGCAGTCCGACCCTAGTCAGGCTCGCACCCCAACCAAGCCGTGGCCCGCCTCGGTGAGCAGCTTTTCAGTCGGGTATTCGTCAAGCGGGAACCCTTGACCCTTCTTCGTAGTGCGCACAGGCTGGTCAGCCGCAGAGGCGATGCTTTTGCTGGGGGGTGTCCCGAATCTCGACACACAGCGCCGGCCTCGAAGCACCTCTCCGATCACGTCGCAGGGGGTCACCAAATGTTTGTGCCCCCCCGACTCTACGTGAATAAATAAATAATACAGACACTCCCTGGACAGGGAATAAGGCACAAAGAGCAGGCTGCAAGAGTTCAAGGAAAAGTTTATCTAGATCTCTGAGAGCGCTCTGACTACATCAAGGTTACAACACATTTATATAGCACATTGACATTTTTAACATATGATGCTACGTTGGACCTGGATTGGTCAGTCGGGGTGGTGTCTTAGGTGTGGGCATCATCTCTTCCTCCGGGTTGGTTGCTTGGTTGGCGGGAGGATTGACGTCAGACATCTGTGCTCCGGATGGGTGAAGGTCAGGTCGCTGTGAAACACGGTGGTCACTATCTAAGCTAAGCTAAGAAAATACATTCTGAATAATGCATGCACTAAATAATGGTTGATCAAAAGACCCTCAGTAGTGTATCATGTCATTGTACAAATCACTCAAGAGTTTATATCATCTATAACATTTGGGTTATACAGGTCACAGGTTTACGGGCCTTGACCACTATAATACTGTCATTGAACTATAGGGTTAGTCTCACAAGAATCTCAGGTATGTGGTATTTGTTAGTATTGGGCGCAATATACTGCAGCAGGGGTCTAATGTTAGTTGGGGGTCTGTTGGGTGGGCTTCATAGCATGTTCAGCAGTCTGGCACATGAAAGGGATAACTTGCTGGGACACAGGGTTAGAATGGCAATAAGTTTCAACTGGCGAGGGTAAGAGGGCAAGGACATTTTTGTGGAGATGGACGAGCTATATGCTTGGCTTATGTTGGTTCACATGCAGGACAGTGATCTCCGAGGAAAAGAGATGTGTTACATTTATTATTTGTTGCAAGCAGCTCCGGCTTCAGCTTGAGAGTGGAGCTGCAGAATCTTCCAGTTGGAGTGGGAACGAGGGTGGGGGCCATGTGCTCCGAGCTACTGCGGCGGGGAAAAGGGAGAGAGGCATTTTGTACTATCGCAGTGAGGCCTGGTCACCAAGATTGAGTCGAAAGGGGGTACAAAAAATTGTTTCCCCCTGTGTCCTGCTCGGTGGTCCCATCTACACGAATGTAACCCAAAGTTAACATCACGTAAGGGCGAGGGGCGTACCCACCACTAGAGGCACTTGGTCCGAGTGTTGTACTGAGAAGTGATGGTAGAGAGGGGCCCATTGGCCCCTCACTCCCACACACTTCTGTAACAGGAAGCCAAGAACGACTGGGACAGACACTAATAGCAAACGAAGCAGAATTAGATATGACAGAAGTAGAAAACACCATGTGTCACTATGAAGCAGATACAGAAGACTTCACTGTACGGAAATCAAAACTGAACAATGAGCAGCGTAGCTAACAAAAAAAATTGAACATGGTCTACAACATGAAAATAAAAACTGTACTTGCCAAAACTACAAACCTGTACTGCTATACGTCAGTGGTCAAGCTGGTTCAGGAAAAGAAAACATTCTTAATCAAAATCATCAATTTCCTTCAACAATTGACAAACAACAAACTATCAGCTGTTGTAACTACCCCCACAGGTTTAGCTGCCTACAACATAGGTGGTGTCACTTTACACTGAATACTACTCCTTCAAGTAGAACACCAAAACAATTTAGATTATTACACACTTTCTACAGAAGCAGCAATGGAACTACACAGAGTTTTAAAACAAATGAAAATGCTACTAATATATGAAGTGAGCATGGTCTCCAACCTAATGTTGGCCTTGATTCACATCAGGTTACAAGAGGTACTCAAAACAGACTACGAAGAGCTCTTTGGAGGAAAACACATTATTGTTTGTGGAGATCTTCAATTGACACCAGTGAAAGGTGAATATATTTTGAAATATATTTTGAAAACTTTAGGGCAGAAACTCTGCCGTAAAACTGTTGGCCAATTATAACAAGGAAGTCCTTACTGCTGTAAACTAAAGTTGCAA